>NW_018404097.1:2128472-2203405 GCF_002113885.1 Mizuhopecten yessoensis
TTCGTAGCTGACACGGTACAACACTTTTCTTTCGCTTACTTCACACGGCCAGTCATTTTGTTTACAAAGAAATGGTGTGCTATGCGCATGCGCTAGTAGAGGGAAATCCCTGAACAAAACGTTGGTCAGACAGGTAGAAATACCGATGATTATCTTAGATTTAATCATTTTTATGAATCTATTTCAGCCAAATCCGATCGTTATTTTCCATAAGGAGTCTCACTTGATATGTTTATGTAGTATTTGGAAAAAAGACCAAAAAAAAAGTTACTTCAGCGTGATGCCCCTTTAAGTTTGAAATGTAAAATGTTAACGGACGACGGACGACGACGGACGAAAACGGATAGCAATAGGTCACTTGAGCTAAAGCTCAGGTGACCTAAAAATGTAGGAGGAGATTGCCAGACAAAAATCAAATACTGAAATAAACAAAGGGCAATAACTTTTGGAAAAATTGTTGAATCAAAATTCTTTTGAGGGAGACACAACTTCATATCATGATTATGATGTATACCAAGTTTCAAAAAGATCCGTTGAAAAATGTAGGAGAAGATCTCCGGACAAAAATCAAATACTGAAATGAACAAAGGGCAATAACTTTTGAAAAAACTGTTGATTCAAAATTATTTTAAGGGAGACACAACTTCATATCATGATTATAATGTATTCCAAGTTTCAAATAGATCGGTCGAAAAATGTAGGAAGAGATTGCCGAACAAACAAAGTTTACGCCGGACAGACGGACGCCATACCATAATACTACCGTCAAATTTTACAGTCGTATAAAAACATGAACCCGTGAAGCTGTCCTATTTTGTGATTTTAACTGTGGAACTCTTTTATGCATGACCATGCTTTGTGACCAATTTTCCGGTTTGGACTGTCGTCAGTTTGGGTGTACGTACAGAATACTGTTGATCAACATTGATGAAGTTTGTTTTTTCTTATGAACAACATGGTTTTGACAGTCAGCACACTTTACAGTGCTTTATCGTAAATTATTTGAACCGATTTCATGCTAGTCTACTTACGAAAGATGTTCATAAACACATAATGGCGAAATGCCGTAGCTTTGCGTTTCATTTGTATCAAAGAATAAATAATTTACGAAATGCAATTCGAACACGATGTCGGATTTACGCTATTGAAACTAGTATCTTACTTCGAGGTATCCAAGTTTTTCGAGTTTTCAGGGTTCAAATTATCAGAGTTTTATTTACTAAGATAAAGAAAAGATTTTGCCGGCGACTGGACAGATTCTTCGAGATAAACAAGGTCTTCGAGTTATAAGAGTTCGAGATAACGAGGTTCGACTGTATCTCCATGTTGACATAGGATTTTACATACAGGTAAATACATCAGTGATGCTCGGAGGGGTGGGTGGGCTGGAAGGGTTGGGGGTGTACCTGTGGTGCGTCGGATAGGCTTTGGTTCCTGGAAGAAGGAGCTGGTGTCAGCCATGCTGAGGATACTCTCGTTAAGTACGGTCTGGTTAGAAGCAGCTGCCGTTATATCAGCTATCACATCTGTTTTCTCTGCTTCCTCTGGAACAAAAACAAGGTCATGAACAATTAGTGTTAAAATGGAAATATCTGTGCTGGCAATGGTTCTGAAATCTACACATTCTGAACATCAATTCTAAAAACAAATAGCTGCATGTGAATATTTTTATACTTCTTTACTAGCATGAAAATGTCCACACCTGCAACATTTCCACTGTACGGTACCGAGGACACTTGGCACTGCAAACTTTGGTTTGTTAGAACACCTTACTGTTTTAACTAGCTGACAATTTTCCATCTACAATTTTTTGTCAACTATGATCCATGACTGTTGCTTCGGGATCATTTCGACACCATCTTATTTCATTGATTCTATTATTAATGATCCATTTCTGACTGATATCAAATAAATCAAAGATTTCTTAAAGTACACACAGTACCTACCTAGTAGCGTAAACATACTTATTTCAGCAGTTGTCTTACTTAAAGACCTTTTGTACACAATACTACAAAAGAACCTGTTTTCATATATAAAGGATACTTTAAAAAGGTTGGCATATTGATTTATGATATCCTGAATAGAGATAGTGTACTGCAGAGGGCTGAAATGTGAGTTTGCTAATAGTTTACAATACCCGTTTCCATTGTTTGTTGTGCCTGGTTCTCAATATCTGCTAAGAATTCCTCGGGCAACAACTTGCGGAGGTACTCCTGGAATCTCTCCACAGACTTGAGGCACTGCTTGTCCTTAATCACCTGTAAAGATCATAGGGTTATCTTTGTAACTTATCAATAATAATAACATTAATTTGAGGTTCTTATATACCACTTGATCACAACCTAGTTTGTAGGTCGTTTCAAAGTATTTCACAAATTGTTATCCGTGGTTATAGGGCCTTTGCAACCAGCCAATGCCTTTCAAAACTCCCCAGGGACCAGAAAGCTGGTGCTGCTTTTTCGGCACTCACATCTAAATACAATTCTAGCACTGCCCAACCATGTATTCATTTACAACTGAGTAGACTGGAACAAGCGAAGTCAAGTATCTTGCTCAAAAATACAACAGTTACGTGACTCGAACCTGCAACCCTTCCGTCACAAGCCCAGCATTCTACCACTAGACTACTGTGCCTTCTATATCAAAGATCAAACAGCATTAAGAATTTACCAACACAAGGACTCCAAAATAAATCATTTCTGTCCATGGTTGAATTACCTGGAAATTATTTCTCATATGCAAATTATTAAATTCTATAGGTGGTTCCCCTAGAAATACCTGGGGAATTTGGGTGGAAAAGCCCTCACACAAGTTTTGTAATCAGACTATTATAGATGTTTTAAGTTGAAATTTAATTTGCCTACTGCATTTGCTCCTTCTTGCTATCTTCAAACTAAAAGTATAACACATTATGCAGACTATAAGTTATGGAGTTAATAAAACGCTTTCCATGACTAGATTAATCAATTTTATTTCTATTTCTGTAAATAGTGTAACATTTTGAATTCTATTTGAAACAATAAATGATAAAGCACTTGCCTCAGTGATTCTCTGTAGGAGGACAAATGTTTCCTTGTTAGAGATGATATCCTCTTTTCCTAGTTCCAGTTGGTTCAGGATCTTCACCCACAGCTTCAGACTGAAGGAGTCTGGGTTACTCAAGATTTCATTACATATAGCCAGGGAAACATTGGCATGGCTTGGGTTTTCCTAAAAGTAAGTGAAACAGTATTAAATGCAAGAAAAACTAGGCTGGTGTTATCATTGTAAGGGTATTAAGTGCAGTCAAAGACAGTAATGTCTTGGACCTAGTATTAGTTAGGTAATAGAAGACCTAGATATAATGCAAAAAAAATGTACAGTTTATAATGAGATACTTGAAAATAATGAAATGTTAGAAGAAGTTATGCTTCAATGTTAAGGAAAAAGAGCCATTGACATAATTAAGATATAATGTTGGAAACACTACAGCAAAATGGACTTACATAAAAGTTATTTCAGGTTATGATATAGCAAGTTAACCAAGTTTAATGCAAGTCTGTTAATGAATTTTGATATTTTTCATCTATAAACAGTTACGAGGTGACTGTCTTACATCAACAGTTTGGTTTTGGTTGTGAAGGAGGAGTTTGGTGCTGGTGAGCTGTATGAAGAGTTCGGCCACATTCTCAACGGACACTTCAGCCAGAGGACTGGACATCGGGGCATTCAATAAGATCTTCAGTGTCGGCATGAATGCTTCCTCCACTTTTTCTTGATTAGATCTGCATTAGGCAAGCATCAGTTCCAGTTTTAAAAAATCAAATCATTCCAGCAATGCAAGTATATTCTGAAGTATTTTTTTTCTTTCTGTGTTAAACATTAATGATATCTTTCTACTCAAGCCCCTAGGACTGTTTAGTCACTTGCTCTGTCCAATTTTTAAAAAATTCCAATGGACTTTTAAAACATGTTAATGGTATAAATTTGTTGAAAGATGCCCAGTAGTTACCAGATGTCATTTTTACCTGGCTTATCAGCCTTCATGTGGGTTAGTTCCTTAATTTCTAGTTCTTTTGATCACCATAGACTAAGAATGCTACCACTACAATTTGGTTGTGGTCTACACAGTACTTTGGGAGAAGACGTCATTCAAAGCATATCAGCACATTTTATATTGTCTCTTTCAAATCTTGTATTGATCACTCTTTCTACCTTACTTTCCATAAGAGTTGTTTTATTTTTACCAATTTTACTTAAAATGAGATCGGACAACTGACCTGCCAGCAAAGGCATAGACAGGGAAAAATGTGCCTAGGCAATGTCTGAGGTGTGTGTCATCTTCTGTTAGGGGATTATACCACAGCAGGATCAGATGAGACAGGATCTTAGGGGAGACAACCCTGCCAGACACCAACAGCTTGGCTAGGCCCTCAGCAGCTACGGTACGTAGTTTTGAGCTCTGTATGTAATAAACAGTGAGGATTTAAACACCAATCAATCCATGTTGGTAAATCAAGAGTAACAAACTAAAAGTTATCATTTAATGCAATGGATTCTTCCTAGGAATCTTTACCTGTTTTTGTTAACGTGTGGAAACAGTAGGAAATATTCCAGTTTTTTATAAGTTTTAACTATTATGAAATTTGTATATGATGGCTATAACTCTCTCTTATGGTGCTCAATTTTCATCGACAGGTAAATATACATTAATAGTCATCAAGCTGAAAATACTTATGATTGCATCATACACATATGCTCAATGTTTTTGTAATTCTCACAAAAACCTGCCTACAGAAATCAAGATTCAAGGGACTGAAAATGTATTGTTTTAATCTTATTCAGTCAGTAGGTCAAATACTAACATCACAGTCGAGAAATCCACTGAGAAAAGCCACTAGATTGGAGGCGTGATTCTGGCTGTCCTGGTCCTTTGTCTGTTCCTCTGTAGTTCCAGGGGAAGAAGGAGCCCCAGAGCTAGTGTCCATTGCCTCACTTGAGTTGTCAGCGTCAGAGGCGGACTTCTGGATCACGTCCATACCGTGCATGTGGAGGACATCAAACATGACTGACAGGGCGGTAGCTCGCACCTCCTCTTCATCTATTTTGGAGGCCTATTCACAAATCATAAACTCATCTATAGAAACATTCAAGGAACCAAGAACAGGGAGTAAAGAAAATCAGTCTTATATGAACACATAGTAATATTACCTAGCAAAATGCAAAATCTGATGAATGAATCAGACACTGATTGCTTTTACTAGTATCTGTAGCTCTTTTACCTGTGTACAACATCAAAATCAATCAGTATCTAAGATTTATCAATATATAAATCATAGACAGGAGATGCATGGCCATTTCCCTATTTTGAGTTAAAATTAAGGTTATCAAAGATAATTGAAAAATCACTTTCATTCTAGATTTATAATTCAATTTTGTCAGTTCAACAAGTCATTTTTTTTTTTAGGGAGATAATTCAAGAAACACAGATATAATTTAAATGTAAGAGTAGACGGATGCAAGATGTTCTCTGTTGTGTATACAGACCTGCATGAAGAGTGGCAGATGTTGGAGAACCAGGTCCTGGTTGATCAGACAACACAGTCCCAGGGCACGCTGGGCAACAGTACGCAGACGACTGTCCTCGCTCTGGATACCTGGTAACAACTACATACAATACCAAAGGGTCAATATAAATATCAATCAGGGATTATTTTAGGTTCCAGTATTACCACTAGGATGATCAAACATTACATTATAATGTGAAACATGTGGGGAATATTTTCTTTCGTGATATTATTGTTACATTAATACTATTTATTTTGTTGATACTTTTTTTTTGCCATCAGTCATGTAATCATTCACTGTCAGAACTAATATACCAGGTTCTATTGTATCCATGACTATTAACACATAGCAAAGTTTTTAAGCTATACTATAGCTAGTCACTCCCTCAAACTGTGCTTCACTAAATATTCACATCATATTATTAGGGCTTTTCACCAACTGGTGAAAAGACCTATTGTTTTTGTTATGTTTCTTATTCTTATTCTTATTATTCTTCTTCCGTACTTTGTGAATTCTGTTTCTTTTGATTGGTAAAAGATAGGTTTATAGTCTTTTAGGTATGTTGTAGGAAAAGGTCTGAAGCTGATCAAGCAACATTTGCAAGTAGGTCAAAAATTAAATATGGCCGCCATGACGTCATAGGTCAAAATCGTAAAATGGCCATAACTCAAAAACGGTTTAAGTTACAGAATTGATGCAATTATATTATAGGTAGATAACCTTCAGGGCTAAATTTTTGGTCAGTCCGTAATTTTGAAAAAAGGTCAAATAAAAAAGCTTGCTGTTGGGTCAAAGGTCACCATTTTTTTTAAACCATTAAATTTTCACATTTTTTTTAAATGCTTCATTAGATCAATGTAGAATGCCATTCCGATGAATTTAATGTCTTTAGTTTTTCTGGAACATTTACCGTTAACGTTGTACGCCATTTTGAATATTTCCTTTGATCTTTTAAAATGCTGACAATATGTTAAAACTTCAACGATCTTCTTCTCCAATTCTGCCATTGCAATATTAACCACAATTAATATATGTATTCCTCTAGGGGCCCTTACCAACTTATGTTACTTTTTGGAGCCATTAATATTCCAAGATGGCCACCACAAACTCTAATTGGTTAACAGCCTATACCAATATATTTCGTTAACGATATCAAACACGAGGTTGATCTTTGGATATCATATAGAGATAGTCAAGGGCAAACTTTTTCTTTCATACTGTTTTAACGAAAAATGTCAACTTCCGGTTTTCGGCAGGGGTCAAAGTTAAAATGCACTATATTGGGTACCAACCTTAAAAAATCTTCTTCTTTAGTTTCACAAGATCTAGAGTCTTGATATTTAATAATAAAGATTCTGAGATGTCGGGGTCTTAGTTTTGAAAAAATGGTTGACATTGATCAACTATCAAGGTCACCATCAAGGTCACAAACTTCATATGTGCTATTTCAAGATAATGACTTCAAAAAACTTCTTCTAAAGTTCTACAAGGCCTAGAGTCCTACTATTTAATACATTAACATGGTCAGATGATTGACTATCAAATTTGAAAAAATGATTGACCTTGAATGACTTTCAAGGTCACAGAGGTCATATGTGTAAAAATATTATAACCACTTTTTCTGAATAACCAATAATTCCGGGGTAACGATGTTTGGCAAAGAAGCATGCTTGAATGAAGGGCTTTAAAGTGTATGCAAATGAATGACCTTGACCTACTCTAAATATAATTTCAAAATTGAAAGTCAAAAACCGTTTTCATTTTTGTGCGATTGTGAAGTGCTTTCAGTACTCTCAGTACTTTGATTTATATCAAGACATCGACTACACGCTGGCTATACTACATCGATTACTACGCACTCTCAATCTTAAAAGTAGGGACAGTTTACATCTCTACTGCGGTGGGTAAACATCAGCCTGTCTTTGGCATGGCAAACACAACCGATATAGACAAAAACCTTTTTCAATTCACCATCCTCATACATAGTGGACGGACTATATTTTACGGACTACCTTCGTATACAACACTGCCCATTGGCTGCCTATATTTATCCAGTCTTTCTCTGACGTCCTTTCAACTCTGGGAATCCCACACTACTCAGTCAGCTACTGTAGACTTGCACAGTTTATTAACAGAAGGCCAAATCAGTCCTTACAGTGAAAAGCCCGTCAAATTGTTAGCCAACAATTTCTAGTTGAAATTGTTATTGACTCTTCATATGAATTACCACAATAATATACATGTACCAATCAACTGTAGGTAACTGATAAAGTCATTTAGTGGTAACTAAAAGACAGTCAAGAGGGGAACATTTTGTATAACATACCAATGACTCAATCAGCATCTGAAGTGATGGACTAATAGACTTGAGGGTGAGTTTCTCCAACATCTCTGCTACTATAGTTTGACACTTCAGGATGGTTGCCACATCAGTCTGAAAGAAAAGATCATAGCAACTATGTGCCAACTTGGGGACTGTTCCACTTCAAAACATGCCCTACCATTCGAAGGCATAATAAAACAATTTGTGTGGTAAGTGTGTTTGGAGGTAAGGCTTACATCACATTATGAATTAAATCCACTACTTATGATGGTGCCCTCCAAGTGACATCAGTATTTTAAAATGGGACAGTCCTATTAACCATTTTCTAAACATTTGGCAATATAACTGATTTGAAAAGTGTTGAAACATTTGAGGGCCATTTTAAAATCATGAAGTTAAAGTATTTTTTCTGCAGCATAATGCAAAAGATGTAATTTTTTAATGTCAAAATGTCACCACAAATTTTAAGAGATTCTTATGTTGAAAAAGCATTGCTATAAAAGCTGCAATATTTTCAAGTAACTCACCTTTTCTGTCCTGACCTCCTCCTGTTTTGATTCTGCGGCAGTCAATAGTAAAGATTTTTCAGCATCCAGTTCTGAGATGAGAGCTTTAAATTCTGCAGCTTTAGCGAAGTCCTGGCTACGAACATGCTCCTCCAGCTCCTCTTTTGCCTGATTTAGCTTCACCCTCACGCCAGCGATCTGTTCCAACAAACATAGTGGATCAACAACAGGTCATCTTCACTTCACATTTCCTGAGAATATCAACCTATTCATAATTTAACCATCATCATTTCTAAACTGCACTTGTACTGATCCAGAGAGAAAACTTCCTGACAAACTGAAATGGTCACTTCAGTGTTCAATTTAAAGACAGAATATTTAAACAAAGCTTTTTATAAAGACACATTATAGTGTTTTACGGTACATTGATGATTCACTATTACTTGATATAGTATAAGACTCCCCTTTTAAGGTTAGCTAATATGAAAAAAATTGTGTCAGAGGAGTTTCATAAATCTCAAGACATGGAAAATGTAAGATGATTTTTATCACAAGAATGTTTGGGCCGTTGTGTAAAACACACTTTCCAAAATCTAAAATTCTGCCATTATTATTTTACACAATAGTCATATTATAAAAGAATATGAAGTGATGTAAAAATCGGTACTTTCTTATAACTGTCTGTCCTCTTTATGCAGGTTATTTTCCAACAATATTACCTTGATATCATTTTGCCTTCTTGCATCGTCATCCAAGCCCTTCTCTACCACAGTAATTGGTTCACGGATCTCAGATATAGTCTCTGCGAAGTAGTTGATGGCCCCGTCGGAACTGCTGTGGAGCCCACACAGGCGGGGCACCACATACTTCACCAGGTGGTGACCGATGTGGTCAGTCATCAACATGTCATGAAACAACTTCTCCACAGCTTTCCTGTAAACATACACAGAATGTTCTATAACACTACACCTCCTATTGCTTTCACCTGGAAATAATTGCCGCATTTTAATATTTTCACATAGTAAAATATATTCCAAGTTGAATTTCTAATGTTCCCTATTATAAATTCATAATGAATATTAACCTATTCACTTGGCCTGCTCTGTGATGTAATCATATCACTTATACCCAGCCACTTCAATATTAAAAGTAATATTACAAAATTTTAATTATCATTTCAAATTCAAAGTTTACAAAGTGTTAAATCTTGGCATGATCAATTTCAGGAAATTGATACTTCGAACTTTCCTTTTAAAATTGTCTGTTAACACAGTAACGCTTTGAACTTTGATGTCTAATTGAGTAAAGTCATTCAAAACACTCTACTCTGACGTGTGCCGAGTGAGAATGAATACCAATTGAAATTATACATTGTACTTCATTGCCAGAATGGAAAAACATGACTACTCATTCTAATTTTTTAGACAGGTTTAAGTCTACGTTACAATAACAAATGGTATACCTGGAAGCATTGTCTGCCAGTTCCATGAGTTCTACAAGCAACAATAACTGCTTAAGAATAAACTCTTTCTCAACTTGATCTTCCAGGTCCTCTACTGTCTTTAGACTGTCTACAAAACTACAACAGGACAAAAGATGACACATTAAATTAGATGTACACATAAATGATAAACCATCAAATAAAGCAAATAACATCTTGATTAAATCTAGGTCTTTCTATACAAGTATCATTTTTATACAAGTTAATGGTTTCCACCCCTCTGTATTTTAGTTGGTTTTCCCTACACAATTTATAATTTGATTATTCACTATTTCCTTTAAAAACCTGCAAATAAACCACCATCCCCAAATTTGTCCACTTACATAATATTGCAATGAAGGAATTATCTAGACTGATCTTTATTAGTCGTAAAAAATCACCTACATAGGAATATTTCCCGCTAAATTTACAACAGGAATTCCACGGAAGTGGACATGGCACCTGTCACTGCTGGTGGCCAATTTGATTTTTCGGGTCTAGTTCATATTCAAACTTGAGAGGGTCATTGAACATCATTATGGGAAAGTTTCATAAAAATCTAAGCATTCCTTCAAAAAGCTATCGTATGGAAACTATTTGTGAGGATGCTGCCACCAACAGAGTTATCCCTATGTCACCTCAGTTTTGCAGACAACAACAAAATATGTTCTCCCAATTCCTAGATTGATACCTTCCACAAATTCACAGATAGATAACATCATTGAGTTTTGTTACCATCATTGAGGTTCGTTGCTTCAGACAGAGGACATGTATAAAGAACTAAGTATGGTTCCTACTGTCTGTTACTCCTACCTTGTAATGTATTCACACAGCTTGAGACAGTTAGGTAGTACTTTATCCAGCTCCTCCTCTCCCTCTGTACCCTTACTGTGGATGTGTTTACACAGAGTCTGCCAGTACATAGCACTCTCACAGGTCAGCTTCTCAAACGGGATCAGGATACTACAACCAACATGAATCAAAAATGTTTCTCTTATGACTGCTATAGGTTTCATCACTCCAAGCCCATTGTTTAATTAATGCATTTATTTCACCTCAAGTTGGATGACATCACACTTTCTATATTTACTTTAATGTTATTATAAATGGTAGAAACAATATCCAACTCGTGATCAATTGTGATTTAATGATGATAAACATCTTTCTCACTTGTACAACCTACTTATATTCTAAAATCTACTGAGAAAAGACATACATTTATTTTCTAGATAAGAGTGAACATACTTTTCATCAAGAAGATCAAACTTCTCAACCAAATCCTGGAGTGGTGATGGTTTGAACAGAGCATACAGTGCTAGCTCACAGGTTTCTGAGGACGTTTCCACGTCCAGACTGGTCAGCAGCTCCAAGGCATTGCCCTCCAACATCCTAAGCCATGCCTGTAGCAGCTTGGCAGCACAAGCATCCTTAACAGAGTCTAAAACAAACAACTTTCCTTACTATACTCTAAAACCTTAAAAATGAGACAAGCTAAGTTTTTTCCCCTTTTTAGTAAGAAATCTGGGTCTTATTTGAGATCAGCTAAATTCCACGGTTGTCATATTTTCATTGCATTTTGTCCGTGTATTTTTCTAAAATATTGCAAAGAAATACTGTAGCGCTTCCCAGTCCAGGATAGGTTGTCATGCTTCTCTCCCATTGTTCCGAGTCAAACACATCAATGAAACAAGCGTTCTGATTGGAAGACTTCAAACTGGTGTTGTTCAATCAGAACTCTTGTTTCAATGTTGTGTTTGACCTAAAGCACTACTGGTCAAGGAGTTGGAAGCTCTGTCATTTTATCATGAGCAAGTTGTATATTAAAGTAGGACTACACACACCCATCACCTTCCATGTTAAATCCATGAAACTCCTTGTTTAACAAAATGACATTCTTTTGGTGCAGTCTAGAAATAATAGATATTGCTTTCCAAACTGTTTGACTAGTCAAACAGGTCTTAAAATTTTCCATGAATTAGTTAGTGACAGACCAGGTGAACTTATAGTTTTCTAAGAAGAAAGTGCCGGTAAAGGCTTCCATCAATGTAAGGGCCCTAGATCTGCACACAGTTACCTGCAGTGTCAGTCAAGCCATCTTGGAGAAGCTGGATACGGTGAGCAATAGACAGAGCTTTAATGTGGACTTTCTCTCCCATCACCATGTAGGCCATCTTCCTGACGGTATCGTTAACATCCCTGGTACGGCTCAGGATAGCAGGTAATGTCTTCGTAGAAGGGGCAATGCAGGATAGGACTGCACGTCTGACGTCCGGACTAGTGTCAGCATTGATCAGGAATAGGTAGGCTTCAAGGTAAAACAAAATAGATATGCATATATGTACTGCTTAATACCAAATAAGAGATGTAGCATTTCTCATCCCAATTATTCAATTGTAATGCTAAGACAGGGTTTGCATAAAATATTTCTTTAATTTCTAAATTTCTTCTGACAACATAACTTGTTTGCTTGTGTTTTATGTCCTATGAACAGCTATGGTAATTTAAGGATGTGGCAGGTTTTGGTGGTGGAGGAAAGCCAGAGCATCCAGACAAAAGACCACAGACCTGCTGCCAGTACCTGGTGACTGCCCCACACAGGCCTCAAACCCACGACCCAGTAGTTGAAGGCTAGTGGTAGCAGAATACCAAAATGCAGAGTAGATGTAGAATGGATGATAAAACCTACCTTTAATGACAGGGCAGTTGTCATCATGTGGATCCTGGAGACGTGCCAGTGCCATAACAGCATGGAAGCGAACCACCGGCATCTTGTCACGAAGCCTCTCCAGCATGCTCTCATAGATCTTATCATACAAGTCATCGTCTATCTGAGCATTCTCACCAAGGTTGCTTAGCATCTTGTTGATAATCTGACAACATCGGAATCTCACAGCTTTGTCTTTTGCAGAGTGAACCTGTAAAATGGGGTCCAATTTGCATAATATAAACAGAAAGTGATATCAATACAAGTGCTACATAGGCGTTTGATGTTTCCATAACAAGAATAAAATATATGGTCATGCTACAATTGATCAAAGTTTTTGCCTGTAAGAAAATTACTACCAGTAGCTGTTTTTCACTGCTTACAGCATGATCATGAGAGACAAAGCAGGAGCTTCTTTGTTGTCCTTAGCACTGAGTAGGGGGCTTTTCATGTTTCAATATCATCATTGTCTTAACATGGCAGATCCTATGACATCCATTCAGAGGACAGACCAGTATATAATTTGGTCAGTGGAAAAGTGTCTAGTTGCACTTTAAGTTGTCTTTCATTAATTCAATAAAGTTGACTCCTATTTAAGAAAAGAGTACTCAAACTTGGGCGCTTTAAGATTATTGAAACATTTAATTCATGCCAGCTTGTTCCAGTCTACTCAGCTGTAAATAAGTACGTGGTTGGGCAGCGCTAGATTGTTGGATGTTTGAGACGACCTACGAACTAGGTTATGATAAAGCGGTATATATAAGAACCTCAAATTATTATCATTATTATATGGAAGCCCATTAGACAGACATTTGTTCATCATTGCAAGATCAGCAAATAAATGAAAACCTTCCATTTCATTGGCTGAGAATAATTTTGAAATACAATGCTTACTAGTTACTTTCAGAGTTGGGAAGATTTTTCCATTATGTACTAGTAAATGACTATTTTTTTCATGTAAATACAATGTAGTACTATGCAATACCTGAAGAAGAAAAGTGAAGACTTCCATGAGAAGGTTATTTCCGGCGACATTGTCTAGTGTAGAGTCTGCACTAGCATGAGGAGCTTCCTCTGGCTCAATGGATGTGATGAATTTAGTGATGAAGTCAATGGTTCTTTCAATAGCTGGTTCACGAGTGAATACTATCATCGAATATTTCATCAGCAAGTTAAATTCTGACCAGAAAGCAGCAAACTCAGTCTGTACAAAAATGAGGAAAAAACACTGTAAAATAGCTTAGATTATCAATAACACAATGCAAACTAGATTATATTTGAAGAGAGTTATTTCTCCATTTAAATGCATGATATAATTTGATTATCTATGAAGCAATTCAAGATCATTTATATCTGATGAGAGCCAAAATTCAGTTTAAAAAATATATACCCTAACCTGATCTTAAATATGAAACATCAAATAGTTGAGTGATTTCTATACATTTTTTTGAGAATGTTGCTCTTCAGACAATTTGTCACTTTATTTTAATGATCTGTGATATAATAACCATCTCTTGCAAACTGTTATTTGATACCATTATTTTCCTTACCCAGATCTACCAATTATTGTCAGCCAAAAAAATGGAAAACATTAAGTTGCCTGCTCCAGCATAGTTCTGGAGCTGAATTAACTTAAAAACTGAATTTAGCCTTTTCTTTCTTTCTCCGTTTTAATTTAGCCGGTTTGATTTTATATGGAAAAATTGCTCAAATGGCCCATTGATCTCAGTTTCAAGGAGCTTTTGTGCTCTACTCCAACATTTACCTGTTTGAACACTTTCTGAAGGGATTTTATCAGCTGACCATGTCCCTGCATGCTGTTCTGGCATTGGTTGAAGATTTCCTTCATACTCATTTGCTTTTGGGACGGCATTTTTTAAAATTATTTATCAGCCTTTTATACCTGAAAAATCAAAAAGAAAAATATAACCAATACAAGTTTACGACACATTTCTGACCTAACTTACAGTATATATCGAGATTTGGGAGGTAAAACAAATACCACAATATATGTACTGTGCTGCAGTACCACCTGATTTTATGATTGATAATAATGTAGCGGAA
Source organism: Mizuhopecten yessoensis (assembly GCF_002113885.1). Classification (NCBI taxonomy): domain Eukaryota; kingdom Metazoa; phylum Mollusca; class Bivalvia; order Pectinida; family Pectinidae; genus Mizuhopecten; species Mizuhopecten yessoensis. Next base: position 2,143,097 of record NW_018404097.1, read on the forward strand.
TTGGACTGGGTCAACCGTTGGCGACCAGATAGCTCAACGGGTAGAGCGTCCGTCTAAAAATTTTGAAGGGTCCCAGGTTTGAACCCGTCTGGCTGTGCATTTTTCAACTCCTAATAATAAGTCAATTCCCATCTAAATTAATGGCAATATATTTGCCTCTTTTTTTTAAATTCCCTCAACAATTTTAGCAACTTTAGAACAAGAAAGCACCGTCAATGTTAACTATTAAAAGAATATAACATGTCTACTTTTTACTGCAAGTATTGTGGCATTCTTTTGTTTTGGTTTGAAAGAATGAGAGGAAAACTATAAAATTCAAAAAAAACCTGAGGTTTATTTATCTAGATCTCTGCTTGGCCACATTACAGTATATTTCAGCAATTTTCGTTTAAGAATCTTTCCGCATTTGGACTAACATTTAACTTGTACATTATTTGCTTTTTGTGTCAAGTGTGTTGATATTTTAAATTTCAAGATTCTTCACCATTTTTCTGTATCGGAAGTCTTGGGTACAATGATTGCAATAAGCAGAGAAAATTAGTCTTGTTCAAACAGAACAATTATAACGGGCACATGTTAACCAATCCGTCGAAGCAAAAGAAAACGTTTAAATTATAAAAATAGGCTATTAGCCAAAAAATACTATTTAGACTAAATCAGTATGGCAGTTATGTGGGAGAACGAGACGGCGGGAAAAGAAATTGCAAACAGTAAATTTGATATAATTCAGACCCCAGGAAAGTTCTCACTAATATATTAACATTAATTAATATCATAGGTAAATCTTCAACGTCTCAATCAAATATGTATCCCACAATATACAACAAAATGTGGTATTATTTACCAGAGATCCACCTCGTCATTTAAACTTTGCGCCGTTCACGTCAGTTCCGCCAGGGGAGATAATCATGTGCATTTGATAGTCTTGCAACAGTCCCAGTTTCTTGATACATAAAAAAAATCGATGTCTTTTTATGGTACTTATTTTCTATAAATTAATTAATTTAATTAATAGTCATACAATTCTTTAATAGTTTATCTTTCAAAAAATCATTAAAAGCATTAACGCGAAGTAGCCTTTATTGATTCCTTTGACTGACTGAGTTTTGGTGAAAGCGTGTATTAGTTCTAGCGCTCTCTGATTTGTACCGTTCTTGCTACTTGTTTGTATCATCGATATGATATTTTTATATGTTCTGCCTAGTTAGGAAAAAAAGTAATAGTTCTCCAAACCCTTATTATGGGACAAGGGGAGACCTGCCCCAAAAATTGATATTTCAATAAATTCGTATATTACAGCGATACTAAAATCAATGTTAGACATGTACCATCATATGAAATGAGTAAAAAGGAATTCGGTTTACAGCAATTTCTCAAAACTGGAAAGAAGTTAAGGAATTATTTTCTTTCTACCCTCCTAAAAGTAACTTTCTCCTTTTTAGTAATTTGATGAATAATATTTGAGTTTTGAACTGAATTGCTAAGATCCTAAAAGTTGTCTGTAACTATTTGCTCAAGACCAAAAATATCAGGGGTGGTCGAACTTACCCTGGGGCCGAATTTACCCCGGTATCGCCTATTAGAGTTTCTGTATCTTGTATGTTATATCCGGCTTGATTCTGGAGCATCTGCTCAGCTGTATGTCGGTTCACAGTAAATCTTAGTCTATCTAATACGAAACATGTACGGTGCAAGCAAGTCATTCCAACTGTGACACTAACTGTTATATATATATATACAACTGTTAGTGTCACATCATATATATATATATATATATGATGTTGTCATTTGATTTTCGGTGCGATTCACTCCTTCGTCAAGACTTAGAAAAACACGGAACAGTTACACAATATTAGAACTAAATAAAACATAACATAATAAATAGATAAAGGAGCAGATCGCTCTGAAAACATTGACAACCTAAGATAGGCCTACCTAGCAGAGTACAGTAGAAATGGCCTGATCCTAAAAATAAAGGGCATGTCTCAGATAAACATGCATAGCGGATTCATCCTGCACAACACACCTACATATATATATATATTTATGAACTTCATTTTGAATTTTTTTTTAGAAGAATGATTTTTTTTAAAAGTGATTTCCCCAGATTAGATTTGGGACTTGTGAAAACGATGGTTACCACATCATAAACCGCCAAAAATTGCAAAAAAACATGATTTTTAACCCGAAATTTGACCCACACAAGCGGTATTTGTTTTCCTAACACCTGTCTTAACTTAAATATCGTCTTTTCGATAACAGAAATACTCACGTTTTAGCATAGGTCATACCGGTGGATTTTTTTTAACAATATTTACACATGTGCTGAGTACAAAAATAGACTACATGAAAAGCAAGCTTTTGTTGTGTACACACATTTTGTAAATGGCAAAATATGTAGTCTCAAACCAAATTCGATTTTTTTTAAATGTGAAGCCCGCATAGTCCACTTCATCATGTATATGCCAATTTAGTACTGATTTAAAACAAAAATGATGCATGTAATATTACAGGGGTTATTCATCGTACAAAAATATCACCGGTGGCCACGGTACGCTACTGTATAACGCTACCTCAATGTGTCTATACACTGTTAGAATAACTTCCTTGCCCATATACCAATTTTAAGTAATTCTTATCCTCCAAACATACGTTGTAAGGATCCAGTGTGATATGGGATTTTATCGTTAATGTTACTTCTTTGACTCAAATAAAAAGGAATTTTGCACAAGTGACAAATGAAGACGTATGAAATGTTCGAGAATCCTGTTTATGTAACAGCTTCTAGAACGACTTTTAAACAAAAAATTCCATCTACACAATTACTAATGTTTGAATCATACCTTAACCAAAGTCAAGCACGTCATTTTTTGTTTCTTCTTTCTAACAGATTGCAGTATTTCCAACCTACCATGTTTGTGGTGTTCTGAGCTTTGTTACCATCAATATATTTGTACATCCATTGTTATCAATTATTTTTGTGACCAAACAGGGCTATTTTCAAAAAGGAAATCATTCGTTATAGAAGAGAACGTCATCTTCTCGTAGCTAAGAATAAGATTTTTTCTAAATTTACAATTATCGATGAAGTGTTGTTATAAAAATGAGCACGTCGATCGTATATATCCTCCTGAACTTGAAATATACAGTTCCTTTTACACAGGAATAAACAGTACAACCATTTAGCTTTCATCTTCAACCACACGCAACACGCCAATTAGCACAATGTATAGTGACACTACTCATTTGTACATCAAGGACTTCCTTTTCTTATTAACACTTTTTAATCAAATTTGATAACTTCTTTTTGTCCACGATTTCCATAATTTGCTTACTTTTGTACATTCTAGGTCTAATGTAGTAATACTTCTTAACAAAACACTTGCTTAAATGTACATAATAATCACATTTTTATACAAAACGAAATTCATCTTCGATGAATCCTTTCAATTCTTTCTAAATTATTATACCGACCAAAGTCATCATTCAATTAGTGAAAAGACAATTTAGTTTTTGTAATCTCCTTCAAATAAGTATATATATATAAAAAATATCTGAGTTAATATTTTCTTATCGCATTCTTGCTCAAATACATCACACATTCTATTTTTGATAATGCTCATAATACAATCGGAAGTACAAGTGTCTTTATATTGCCCACATGTACCCTATTCCTATTCTATGTAGTGTATTTCCTACTCTTTTCTTTTAATTCATTTAGATATGCAAGTAATATAGAATTGTCAATGTATTTTAGTTTTAACTAGTATTTGAACATTCGAAATTTTCCGATCATGTCCGAAGTCAATTTTTGGAAAAGTATGGAATTGGTCGCAGATTTCTGTACACCTAATAATCTTTTACAATACATTGAAAGAATTTCGACAGAATTTATAATTACTCTTTACACAACATTTTACATCTCTGTACACAGAACTACTATATTTACTAACATTTTACGGCCTATATCCTCTGTGATAAGTTTATACCACGAACTGTATGGCACTTCAGGTTCTTCATCACAACAGACATTTCAATCAAAATCGTAGTATGGCTTCGGAATTATTTGCTATTTACTATTAACTGAGCACAATAGACGTGCCCACAACACTTTTAAACCTTATATAAACGATGATAAGCGATGATTTTTTTCTTCTTCTTTTTTTTAAAAAGAGATTTTAGTTTAGCTTCTTGTTCTTTTTATCCAACACTTCATCATACTGAGGTGATACGAAAAGTTCATTTTAGCTTTGCTAAGTCAGTCTTTTTGCGGTTTCGTAAAGAAGACATGAGTTGATAAGAGGTTTACTATTAGTCTAAAATCTTCTTCCTCTGCGATATCTATAATATATAAGAATGTATATGTACAGAAAAAAGAATTACTGCTAAAACAAAAAATATCATTATTACAAAGTACTTTTCTATTTCTACGTGATATTTGCTTGCCATTTCTTAACTATCTTTAAAATTGCCTGCATGCTGTTTATCCATGTTATTCCGTCTTTGTATTCAATATTTGTCGCAAGAAAAGCACTACAAACCTAATGTAAATTGTTTTAAATATGCGACGTTTAATAAAAACATCTTGTACGGCGTCCTTACATTTCTCAGAATCCAACTTATGAAACATTACGGCATTTGTCTGAATCCTATTAGCAAAAAGTCCCGTCACTTATTGTTTTGTAATTGTTTCTGGTTGATTTATGCTCCTTTGAAAACAAAGCAAGTAATGATTAAAAATGAACATGAAAACGAGAGAAAGGGATAACACGTGTATTTGATATGTTTGACCTCTGAAGTATAACAGTATGACCTTATGTATATGTGACGTTCCATTGATTTATGTAGGTTTTTGTTATGTTTACAATACATATTATCAACGAACAGCAGTAATACACATGCATAACCAGCAATTAATGCAATAAACAAAAAAGCATTTTAAGGTAAAGTTGTACACAACGGAATGGTCCGTGATTGGGGACAGGCACTCCGACGGTCGAATACATATAATGTGTAATGGTCAAAACAGGTAGGCTGTCACAGGTGAGGCACGGCCCCCATTGTCCAGTCCGGACTGTCATAAACTCCAACACCTTATGCTAATTGGGGTTAATGTCCGGGCCGGTCTGGACAATAAGGTGCACGCGCTCAGATACATCGGCATTTATTAGGTTGATCGCCAGGAGAGGAGGAACTACAGAAGGGAGCTGGTCACCACCAGAGTGGATACATATCATATAGGTATGGATATTTTCTATCTTATATTAGTTTCATGTTTATTATTACTTTACGTCTTCCGAATTATCATTTATACATATATACAGCACAATACATATACATATATACATATACATGCACACATAATGTTATGTTATGTTGCACCTTACAATAGTGGAGAGTGAACATCAGATCTACGATAATTAGAAGTAATACTATCTATCAGATCTATGATAATTAGAAGTAATACCATCTATCAGATCTACGATAATTAGAAGTAATACTATCTATCAGATCTATGATAATTAGAAGTAATACTATCTATCAGATCTATGATATTTAGAAGTAATACTATCTATCAGATCTATGATGAAGTAATACCATCTATCAGATCTATGATAATTAGAAGTAATACTATCTATCAGATCTATGATAATTAGAAGTAATACTATCTATCAGATCTATGATAATTAGAAGTAATACTATCTATCAGATCTATGATAATTAGAAGTAATACTATCTATCAGATCTATGATAATTAGAAGTAATACTATCTATCAGATCTATGATAATTAGAAGTAATACTATCTATCAGATCTATGATAATTAGAAGTAATACTATCTATCAGATCTATGATAATTAGAAGTAATACTATCTATCAGATCTATGATAATTAGAAGTAATACTATCTATCAGATCTATGATAATTAGAAGTAATACTATCTATCAGATCTATGATAATTAGAAGTAATACTATCTATCAGATCTATGATAATTAGAAGTAATACTATCTATCAGATCTATGATAATTAGAAGTAATACTATCTATCAGATCTATGATATTTAGAAGTAATACTATCTATCAGATCTATGATGAAGTAATACCATCTATCAGATCTATGATAATTAGAAGTAATACTATCTATCAGATCTATGATAATTAGAAGTAATACTATCTATCAGATCTATGATAATTAGAAGTAATACTATGTATCAGATCTATGATAATTAGAAGTAATACTATCTATCAGATCTATGATAATTAGAAGTAATACCATCTATTACTTATACGGTTCATAGCCCTCTTTTCTGTCAATTCATAGAAATATGTAACAACAAAATATGCCTTATAACAATAAATGCACGGAGTAACTGAAATCTGTAAAAACGTGATACTCCTGATGAGATTATATTTTTACTTTGTTAATTAAGTTTATTAATCAGTAATTACATGCATTTCCGGAAGTTTAGTATTTTTTACACGTTGTTTTACTGAGTGCATTGTAGACTAATAGTTTAATATATACATAGGTTTTGTGATAATTAAATGTGTAAAATATTTCCTACAACTTTACTTGTAATTTAGATAATATCAATTTGAATGATGATCACATGACATTGGTTTTTTTCTGCAGTAACCTCTTCCTCCATTTATAAGGTTAGACGTCACACACTTTTAGAACTTTTGAGTGATATGTTCACAACTAAATGTTAAGATAGTACTTTGCATATACATATTTTGTGTTAAATATTAATGCGTTATAGTACATTTCTGGTCAATCTTGCCTGTGTTACTATTAATTTGTAGCTGGACTGTCCTCGAATAAGAACTATACCTAACGATTTAGAAAAAAGCCCACCTAAACACTGATAACTGGCGTCACTGTTATATATGCAGTAGATGAATATTAGAGACACGTTCACGGTGATTTACAATTATCTTTTTCACATGCAAATTAAATATGACCTCTGGTTTGGACCTGCGCGTTACGTTTTCAAGATGCTATGTGCATAAGAAAAATACAGAATGTGTGTTACCATTATCATATGATATTAATTCTGACGATTAATTGTTTGGTAGACTACATCACGTTAACATCGGTGATGTTCTTGTGAGGAATTTTACCTTCAGATTTTATTTGAAAATGTTCATATTTCTCTCAAACAACCTGACACTATTTACAAAGGAATAATAACAAACAAAGCTCAGTAAAGTTAAGCATCGCTATTCTGTCGTATCTCTTTAAGTAGTAAATTCATCCTTCTGCGAAATTGTATTTTTAACAACATACCAAATAAATTTAACAAAAAGGTTATAGGCGGTACCTTAAATGAACTCGTCCATTTACTATTTAGTCCAATTATATATCGGTTTATATATATGATGTATATACGCAAGCCTTACCGAATGAAGAAAAATTCTCTTGTGAGCAGGTATTGATTGTTACGTCATTGGTTTGTGTGAGAAAATTACGTCGTTTTCTCAAAAATTAATGACGTTACTCTCACAAACAAATGACGTAACAATCAATACCTGCTCGCAAGAACAGATAACTATGCAAAACGAAAAGACGGAATAACAGGAAGTCAGTATATATGTGTAAAATCATTATATTTTCAATAAGTAATACACGAAATACATGGTCATCACATCAGGCACCTTAATACTCGGTTACCAAGTGGAACTAATTATTTTACAACTGGATCATTAGCTATAGTAAGTGTCTTCACCTGATACGGATATATTAAGAGGACATTTTGAACATGTGCTGTTGCCTTATGGTAACGATTTTCGTGAAAATGCATTGTCGTTAATAAAAATGGTTTCACGATAAAATATAAATAGGAACTGTTGTATAAACATTGCACGTGTTCGCTGTTACAAATACAAAGTTGTAATATATATTTTTCTAAATATAGATGGTGAAATATTAACCTTATGTTTTAAAGTCTATTTTATATCAAAGATAGATAATAAAAAAATCCTGTAACTATTCTTTGATCTATTACATCATGTACATTTTAATTTGTGCCTTTTCCTTAAGATAAAATGTGGTTTTGATAATTAAAATCTACGTTATATTTTACCTGATAACTCATCAATTAATGACTAATTTTACACATTACATAGATTAAAAATCAATTAACCCACCCCAGAAACCCATGTATTCATGGCGCAGGTATTAACTGTTTATAAATAGAACTAAATATGTAAATATCCTAGATTTATTGCAGATGATACGTTCATTAAATCTGAAATTAGTTTCTTTTCAAAGAATTTTTTAAAAAGGACACAAGCAAAACGGATGTCATTATCAATATCCTTTACATTAGCTGTCATTTGATCCTGTAGAATTAAAGACAGATACGTTGTTTCTGACAATTATTAATGCTATATTTAGTATGTAAATACAGGGGGTATTATAATAATGTTTATTTAGTATGTAAATACAGGGGGTACCGATATATTGTCAATAAAAAACCCTATGCTTTTACAGACAAACCAAAAGATTATTAATAGCCAAACATGTACTGTTAAAAAAAGAAGAAGTAAACTTTCAATGCTAATCCCTTTTACAGATATACCAATAGTCTTTAAACAATATACTCTATGATGTTGCTTTAAGTTGCATTAAAGGTAGGAGCAACTTCTATTATTTTCCTAGCCATAACGACGTTGCTACTTTAATTTTGTTCCAGGCCTACCCTAAACGGATAAAAAAAATGCAGGTTTACGCCACTGTCTTCTTCCTAGTCCTCGCCGTCCTCTACCGTACGACGCTGTCTGACCATGACAGTGGGGAGGTAGACTTCGATGACAGTGATACAATGTTCTACAACCCGTACGAACAGTTCACCCAAAGTAAGTAATATATTACTTCTCATTCCCTCTATATTGAACAGTCCAACCAAAGTAAGTCGTTTATTGGATATCATTCCCTCTTTCTTGAACAGTACACCCGAAGTAAGTCATTGGATATTTTAGCCATCGTATGTCATTTAAGAGACATCCTTTTCATTCTTTTCTTTATATAAAGCAGCAGAATTCCCTTCAGGTTGAGAGACGTTTATTATGAAGATGACAAATTGATAAATATTTACACAAGTTTGACGGGTACTAGGAACGACAGGAAAAACTGAATTCAAAACAATGATAGACCTTTTGATATCAATGTTGAAGATTTCTTACCAGTAAATAATTTCTTAAGTGATGATGAGTGACTGTATGGTATGTATTTGAACATAGAACATCGATAAAAAGCCAGTTGAAATATCTTTCGACTTATGTCTAAACTCTTAAATCTACTACATGACTATTTAAAGTATGTTTCCTGGGGGAATCAAGGAGTCACACGTATATCACATGCTGCGAATTACCAGATAAGGATAATTTAAAAAAGATATCAATGAAGATGCATACACAATTGGCAAAAAATCTGCATTTTATTTTCTAATCATGGATTTGATATATTTGTGTAAAGAACATAAATATGCCTGTTCAGAAGTAGTAATCAATTTTAAACTTTCCCCATATCTCAGCATGTGACATGTATGTAAATGAAGATGTAAAACTTATACAATACATCTTGAAAAGGTACGCCAAAACAAATCGATGTATCAGGTTTTGTGAATTGTTAAGATATCTCAAATTACCTTAATTCTGATAATTAGTGTTCAAGTATTACAGATATAACCATACTGTATATAAATTATGTACTGCAATGAAGACAAATAATACCACTTTGCCCCATTTTCCTGTCCTTTTGAGACGATTGCTGACTTTGTTATTGCACTGATAATAAATAAAGTTGGTTATAAGAAAGTGAAAAACCTTGTGTATCGCAACATGACTGGCAAGTATATGTGATACAAGTCATATAATGTCTTGTTGAATGTCTGATTGTAATATGATTAAAACAACTCACAATAACATTAAGAAAGTTACATCTTATATAACATTAAGAAGTCTAGTATTTTGAGATATCTTTTGGGCAAATTCATAATAGAAAACAAGTATCTTGAAGACTAAAAATCTACAAAATATGACCCTTAAAAAGTCTTTTGTGGGGAAATTCAAGATGCTTTCACAAACATTTAAAAGGGTCGAAGAGAAAGCAATTTTTTTATTGTCCATCATTTATACTACACTTGATTACGTGTATGCTTTTGTGAAATTTAATATGTTTTCGTTTGCTTTGAGGCATTTGCTTACAAAAACAAAAATAAAGGAAAAAATCATAGTTATTTTTTTGTTTCGGGAAAACACATTTTTCATTACAAAAAGGCCAAAGACACATCTTTTGTACGTATCTTATCGTTTATGTAATAGGAACCATTTGAATTTTATTACTCATGTCAGACGAATGTTGGAGGTGCTTTAAGTACATTTGTAACTGACAATCCATATTCCAGTAATTCTGCTACCTCAATCTTATTTCTTCCATTAGTCTGAATCTGGAATTAAGTCATTTAAGTTTAATGAAGCAGGATTTGATAATTTGAATGAATTATTGATCACGTCCAATTGTACATGTATTTTATACGTGGTCTTGACTTATCACCAACTACGTCATATATAACAGGGAATGCATGTTTACAGAGATCGTAACATGACAAGGTAAATTATTATTTTATGTTCCTAGATTATATGCAACGGTCTTCTTTAAACATGTCATGACCTTGCATTTACAGGTAAAATGACCGGTGGTCAGATTGGTCAGTCTGATGATAAGGACGATGCTCAATACATTTACGTCACTCCGTCCGGTGGTCAAATGATCGGTCAGAACACTGGCCAATTTAATACTTTCGTTAGCCCAGGGGGTCAATTACGAAATAAACCTGATGATTTGGATGACCAATACGTAACCATTGGTCAGCCAAATAGTCAAAACAGATGGCAACCTCAAAGCCAAACAACAGGAAAAACAGTATACACACCAGCAGGCACATTTGCTCAACAGAATAATGGCCAATTTGTTGGTCAAACTGGTAGTCAATTTACAAGTCAGACAGGGAGGCAATTAGGCATCCAGAACGTGAATCCCTTTATCAGTTCCACGGCCATGGAGATAGAAGATGACCAATACGTACACGCAAGTCACATGACCAGTCAAACTGGCAGTAAAAGTATTCCTCAGTCAACTGGTTTAAAAGCGGTTAATTCACAAGGCAAAACAGGTCAAATGTTAATGGGTCAATCTAGTGATAGGGACGATGACCAATATGTATATGTTGGTCCACAGGCTAGCCAAAACATGGGTCTATTCGATGGTCAGTCTGCCCGCCAGAAAACTATACCGTATACCATTCATTCAACTGGTCAGTCAAACAATATAAATGATAAGAATGATGACATATATTTACCTGTTGGTCGGTCGGGTGGTCAAATGGGTATTTTCAATGTACCAGCTACTAGTCAAAATGCTGGGCCCTATACTGTTCAATCTATCGTTCAGTCCAACGACCAACACGATGAAAAATACTTGAATGTTGGTCATTCGGGTATCCAAGCAGGCATTTTTAATGGTCAAATTGCTAATCAGAAAACTGTTCCATATACCGTTCAATCAAGTGGTCAGTCCAATGATAAAAATGACGATCAGTTTGTACACTCTGTTCAGCCATACAACAATCAGAACGATGACAAATTCTCACCCGTTGGACAGTCGGGTAGTCAAATGGGTATTTTTAATGGTCAGTTTGATAGTCAGAATACTGTGCCATATACCGTTCAGTCAATCGGCCAATCAAACGAAAATTATGATAAGAACGATGACAAATTTGTACCTCTTGGTCAGTCGGTTGGCCAAGGTGTTAGTCAGTTCATTCGTCAACCATTTGTTCAGGGAGGTGCAACTGTAATAGGTCAACAAAATATTGGTAAGCCGAGTGGTCCAGTTGGTATTTTCAATGGTCAGTTTGCTAATCAGAATACTGTCCCATATTCTGTTCAGTCAATCGGTCAATCAAACGAAAGAATTGATCAGAACGATGACACATATTTATCTATTGGTCAGTCAGGTGGTCAAATAAGTCTTCTAAATGGTCAACTTACTAGTCAGAACAACGTTCCATATAGTGTTCAGTCGATAGGTCAGTCCATCGATAACAATGATGATCAATTTGTACATACAGGTCAGCCAATCACCCATGCTTCAACCCAACCCATTATATCTATATATGACGATCAGAATGATGACAGATACTTACCAGTAGGTCAGTCGGGTAGTCAAGTAGGTAGCCAATTCACTGGCCAACCACTGGTTCAGGGAGGAGTTAATGTACTTGGTCTACAAAATATTGGTCAAACCTCCATAACCATTGACGGAAATAGTGAACTAGGTGTTAGCAATTATATTGGTCAACACTATGATGACCAACCGGATGTCCAAACTATTGTACAGACAGCGGGTCAGTTTGTGTCTGAAGCCAATGACCAGTACCCCGTTAAGCCTGGAAAGCTTTCTATTGGCCAGTACCCTGACAAACCAGATGACCGCCCGGACTTACTGACCAAATACCCAGAGTCAAGCAACGGAGAGAGAGATGGTACTATTATAGTATTAGTTGTGTATTTAGTCATAGTCGCCATTTTTATAACTATATAGTGTTAGTTTAAAGGTGACTGAAGAGGGTTGATTATAATGGTAGCATCCATATACAACTATATAGTGGACTGAAGAGGGTTGATTATAACGGTAGCATCCATATATAAAGACGTATTCGGGTTAATATCATTTATGAACCCTTCTCAACTGCATGTGTCAACAGTAGTGTTTATACCTTCAAAGACATACTCTTGTACTTAGGTATGTTCTTTCCCATCTGATGTACAATGTACACTGTCCTATTATGAGCCTTTCTCCCTTGATGACTCTCTTACTGTTTCCAGTTGTTCTCGTATCCATGTCTGCTCATCGAGGTCTCCTCATCTTCTTGTTACTCTCTGATTTACCACTGCTCCTTTATCAATATTTCCTTGTTTCCGTTGTTCTATTAATGTTTCTAATATGCCTTTCCCTAAATTCTTCCTTTTTCAAGATTGTACAAGTTTCGTTCGTCCAACATGTTCTCCTTCAGAGGCTGGTGACGTTAACAAAACAACATTTTAATTCAAATTATATATATATTTAGCTGTAGCAAGTTAGAATATTTATCATTCTTTTTGATATATTATTGTATTTATCATATATATATATATGCATGATTATGCTTGTGCCATAATCAGTATGCTGTTAGTTGTAGCAGCATGTTACATTAGTATTTTTACACATACACTTTTTGTATATACTCTTAGTTAGAGATTAGAGACATATAGGCGTGATGCAGACTTTTTGAAAATTATTACTGTAAAATAATCGTGTTTGCGCAATAAGATACACAACTTTATCATTTCTAGTTGCAAGTGGCAGCATCTGTAAAGCAAACTATCTTTTGATACACTTGTATCATGTTATGTTCCCGAGATGAAGAATGTAAAAGAAATCAAATGAATTTGCTAAACAAAATGGATGGATACATGGAAAACCAGCTCCTGTTTAAAATAGCTTTTCTAATACTCGATCGAGCGTGTTCAATATTGTTGTGTTTTACATGGAACAGTTGATGCCGGAGGATTGTGTAACAACTACAAAACGAAGGGTGGCTGGGCTTACCGACCGATCTACGGGTCGTGTAATCAGTACCTCCAGTGTAACAGCAATCACAAGGCTTCACTTCTCACATGCGCAGCAGGAACCTTCTATGACGGATCTTCCTGTCGACATTCAGCGGAGGTCTACTGTCCTTATGGTAAAATATTGATATGATACCTACGAGTACTGATTTAATAGTTAATCCAGCTACTAATCTCTTATTTTTTTTACATTTGTTTAGTTCGGCCCCATGTATAGAGTTCTATATTTTACTATGCTCAGTTCATCCTCTTTTATTGATGAGAACCTCGTCGAAAGGGCCTGATTCTGGTTAAGCTGTTTTTATCCTTCAGAGAAACAATATTTATTTCATGCTTTTATATACTTGGTAAGTTTAATTTGGTATTGTTTTGTTTAGATCCATGCCAAGCTCAAAAACCGGGGTTTAAGTACACGGACGGGCAGAGTTGCTATGGTTACTACAAGTGTATGAAAGGCAAGTCCCGGTACCACACTTGTCCAGACGGTTTCTACTTCAACTCACACAAGCAGATCTGCATCACTGACGATACTTGTCAGAAAAACAACCTCATCCACCGTGAGTATACATATAAGTGTCATTCTCTGTCAATCAATGGACTCTCTATGAGTAACACTGCCCTCTGTGAGTATACATTTAAGTGTCATTTTCTGTCCAATCAATGGACTCTCTATGAGTAACACAGCCCTCTGTGAGTGGACTTTCTTGTCATTCTCTGACTCTCCAGAAGGCAGTATAATATACAGAATAAACATAATATTTGCAGATAATCATATTTTCTGTTGTATGCTAGATACTAAAACTCATTAAACGATGATGCCTGTTACAATGATGGCAATACTCAAACACATACTGTCCTATCAAGGTATATCAATACCTCATCATTATATAGCATTTGTCTATGTAATAACATACATACTGTCATACCAGGATATTATTCATTACTAAAAAGTATGCTCCGCTTGCAGAACATAGGCACAAATGCTGTTCTAGCCTAGTAAATCTGTCCTTTCTATGACGTGTTCCTATGAAAATAAGTTATATTGCGTCTCTCTTTATACTATTTATGGCAAACATTTTGTCTTATCATTATATAACTTGTTACTATATTACAACTATAATACATACTGTCCTACCAAGAGTATACAAGATCTTTATCATTATATAACGTGTTCCTTTATTAAAACAATAGAACCTATTGTCTTTCCTTTGGTATACAATAATTGTCATTATATATAACAATGATAGAACATACTGTATTACCCTAAGTATTACAATCCTTCATCATTATGTAGTGTGTTGTTCCCACATTGCAACTATAACACATACTGTCCTACCCTTGGTTTACCATTGCTTTATCATTGTATAGCGTGTTCCTATGGAACAACCCATCCATTCCCGGGACGTCCCGAGATGTTCTACCTGTACGACGGTAGGGAGGTCTTCTACCCTATGAAATGCCCCAAGGGATTATGGTATCGTCCTGAAATCTGCTCATGCGACTGGATTGTTCCAGGCATTAGTAGCCACGAAGGTAGGGGAAATATCTCGCTGGTTACAGAGTGTGCCATGTACATTTCGGTTAATAGTTCAACATTTGTTTTACGTCAGTTGTCTCTGATCCTTGTGATTTATTTTCAGTTCAGCAAATGGCATTCCTTATGAACAAAAGGATTGATCTCATGGAATGTATGATAATTACAGGCGTATGGAAATTCCCCATCCGTTATTGTATTGTATGCTGCTTCTACATTATAGTGTTATAAGCAACGACATTTTCACATAATTTCCCCTTAGAAATGTGATAATGTAGAGAAAATAATCTGAGTAAATTCTTCATTCAACTTCAGGAACACATATTGCAGGTATTGATTAAAGCGTTCATCTTCTTAATCGAACTTTTGTTCCAGGCTGCAAACCAATGTACCACTTCCAGTACAACGGCAACTTTCTTGAGGCTTACAACAGGATCCAGCAAGTACCAAACACCGGCGTGGCAATCTACCGGAAGTCAGCACTCTTCAGCGAAGGAGGACAAATAATGGTGTGGGCCATGAATAATATGAATCTAGACAAGGAGTTTGCCTTCTGTTTCGAATTTATGTCGAAGGTCTACAATGGTGAGGTGGCGTTGCTGTCTAACGGATACAAAGGTCATGACTTTACATACAAGATCACCTACATCCCCGCCCAGTCACTGGTCAAAGTCTATATAGAACTTGACGATGATACCACGGCGCATCTGGTCGTAACTGGTGTGGTATGTACATGTATGATATTAATCTTCCACTGCATTGTACGGATGCACGTATTTGAAAAAATATCTAAACTCAATATAAATTGTATTTCATTCATTATCTTATGAAATAGAAAATATCGTATTATATACTAACAAAGGGAGATGTGGATTTAAGTATTGAAACAAATGCATTTGTTCTCTCTTGTGTCCTGGATTATATAGAACAATCATAAAGATTTTAACTACACTGTATATTGTACCACATATTATATGTATCATTAATTTCATGCAATTCTAGTGTAACTGTTTAATGTGGCACTGTGTGTAGTGATAGTGACTTTGAAGTACACTAACTAAACACTAGATCTACCCTGTTAACTTCTCTGATACTCCAATTAGACTGGTAGTCTCGATATACATATATATAAAACTGGCTTATGGGTTCGGCCTACCCTAGATTGTATCTACCTAAACTTAATATATAACATCTTTAATTTGCATGCAGTGTATGTATGTCTTTCTATATGGAAAGGGCTTTTATAGGCAGTGCCTGTGCACAATCCTATTGTTAATTGCAACAATAAAATGATATGAGATGCATTATAAATTATTTTCATTTTGCTAACATCAATTTGTTGTTTGGCATGTATTTTAGATTTCTACTCCATTATACATGTGAAATATCCCGTTAAAACAAGTAAAATAAACAAAATCGAACGAACACAAATGCACCCCACAGTGATGAGAGCAAGCGGTTAACCGTTACATGGTTATTCCTCACGTTTTGTAATTTTATTTCCAGCATCCGCTCAAACCGCATTTCGTTCGGTTAGCTAAGTACGGCAGTAAGATAAAACTCCGTATCGACAATATCAGCGCGACTATGGTGAAGACACGTAAGTAAAACTTGTTTATAAATCAATACAGTGTATATTAATATGGTACCGGTAATTAAGTATCTTTAAGGATTCACTTATGTCTAGGTGTTTACGAGGCTTTAACTGTAGTGGTGAACACACCACTATATATTTTATATTCTAAAATATAATACAAAGCCAGCCTGTATATTTTACGTAATTTTTGTGTTTATATTAAACATAACCCGAGTAATAGTTCTAACGAAAAGCACATCAGCGCCAGTATTTGAGGACTGACACTAATAACTTATCAATGAGGATGGTGTAAAGTGTTGTGTAATAACAACACCACTGTTGTATGTTATAGTGCTGTATATCATTTACGTTTGGAATATTTATCTTCCTGGTTTTGGTTTTAAGCCAAAATTTGAAGAAATTCAGCAAACATCCAGATAATTATCTACTGCTGCTTTGGGTATTATTCAGAACTGTAACCATTATGGGTTAATTGCCAAAAATATTTTTTATTGCAAAACGTCAAAGTATAGATTTTATCCTGGGATGAAAAGTGATATCTCAATAACTGACACACGGATATGATAGAAATATAACTAGAAGAAATACTAGATAATTCTCTAACAGGATGTCAAGTTTTATCAAAATTGGATGTCAAACGAAGTCAGGAAGTTTTTTTGAAATGAGCAAAATTAACATAAAATCCAACGGAAAATGACGTTATGTAAATGACTAATGACATGTCATAAACATGTGTAAATATCATTTGATTTTTCGATTTTTGTCAAATATCTTATATGAATATATCGCGGATATCTATATATAAATATTGTTTAAATGTTACTGGATGGATATTTTCGCGATTTTTATCGAATATATAATATCTTCATATATGTAAATAATGATATCGCGGTTATCTATATATAAATATTGTTTAAATGTTACTGGATGGATATTTTGGCGATTTTTATCGAATATATAATATCTTTATATATGTAAATAATGAAATCGCGGATATCTATACATAAATATTGTTTAAATGTTACTGGATGGATATTTTCGCGATTTTTACCGAATATATAATATCTTTATATATATAAATAATGATATCGCGGATATCTATATATAAATTTTGTTTAAATATTACTGGATGGATATTAAAGATGCATTTGAATTAGTAATTTACTATTCTTATGAAACTATACTCCCTGACTGTAAGCCCAAAATTGTTGATGGATCGTTAACTAATGTAAGTGTCTAAAGTAATTAGATACACATCTATGTAATTGGTTTTAACTATATATAGTATGCTTGCAGTAATGTACGCACCGTGTTCTAAGGAATTAAGTGTACGCTATCTACAATAGCAAGAAGTTAACAAAATGAGGAGAACAATCGTGTATTCCCACAGTAAACATAGCCATTCTTACACTGGATCTAATTCTATCCATTACCCATGATAATCATATAGACAGGCAGACAAGTAATTAATGCACCTGTTAATAGGCCATTAATCTAATGGTCACAAGGACCGCTTGCGACCCCGGTGACTTAGCTATGAGTTGACCTTTGGCCCTAGGCTAATGACAGGTCACCATGTCAGGGGTAATTATTAATTCATGTCTTTGTGTGGTAAATGTGTCGAGGTAATTAAATCTCTATCACAGACATGCTGCATGGTCATTAGTACCCATGGGTGTAGTACCGTACATGCACGTCAACTAAGTAGCCGGCGTATATACTATAGAAATGTAATGTGTTTAATGACTACAATATACTTTCAGATATAAATACTCTCTCATATACCCAGGATACACGTAGAAGCATAAAATGTGTACCAATATCTTATTGATACCAGAGTGTCAACTTTCATACATACTTTTACATTATAAACACAAAATATATGTAAATAAATTATCATGCTACGAAAGTTTTCGAACAAGTGTAAAATTCGCATACAAATTAGCGTGAGAAAATGCGAAATTTGAAAGTTTTGATGAAAACAGTTCAATTATACTCCATATATCATAATGGTTTTAACCTTTATTTTATCCATTCTACCATACAGACGCTCACGTTTCGATCTCCAAAAGTCCCTTAGTCATAGGAGCAGCTCAGGGATGTAAAGGGTTTGTCGGCCATTTTGACGAGGTAAGTAGTATTTCTCCATAGGATTATATTTCGAATAGTGCGGTGTTATAGTCTTTATGCTTTAATGAATATAACAACGGGATGGTGTATTATATAATTGCATATATACAGAACGATGCATTGTTATGTTTCCATTTCCCGAAAAGTGCGTGATTGATTTGATTATCAAAATTGTTTGTTTAATTTCGTCAATTAACATTTTGTCGTTTTGTGGCTAACAATTAGTTAAATGACTATGAAGGTGTGGGATTAATTGTCATCATTAGCATATAATTATGTAATTAGTTTTAAAAAAAAATCATTTCATATACCAACGTCTTTTATCAGTGTGGATCATGAAACTTGCATTTCAAACAAACAACAATATTTTGTGTTTGTTTATTTAGTTTTTGTTTTCGTGTGTGTGTGTGCTTTCTTCTTCAAAAACATTAAACAAAAGGGGAAAAATCAGTTTCTTTAACGTCGGTACATTGACAGCGTGATTCTAGTATTGTCATATTTCATTTCTTCCTTTTGCAGTTTAAATTCTTCAAGTGTGTACCCAATGACTTCTTCAATGACTATGCCGAGAAAAAGAAATGAATATTCATGAAGCGCTGAAGAGTTGTATTTTTTTAATCATGTCTACAAACAGTGACGTATGTTACTTCCGGGACACAAACGGAAGACAGGGTATGATAACTCAAGGATCAGGCGTCAGCAATTTTATGCGTTCCTAAGGAACATTCCGATGCATTCCGATCGATACTCATATGCTGCATATGTAGGCTACTTACTACACTTTTTGTTGTTATATGTATAAGTTCTATGCATGAGAAATATCAAGCCTGTTTGATTAGAAGTTAGGTACATGTATATTGGAAAATTATCCGCTATATTCTTAACAATTTGTGTACTTATATCCTATTGATATAGCTTACTTATTTTAAATATAACTTATTGGCAATATTAATAAGTATAATTGCACTGTTCTTAACTATTTATACAATATGCGTATTTGCTACACATTGCTATAGCAAAAGTATCCTTTTACAATATATTTATATTGTTGATATTAACTTATATACATTTTGTCTTAAAAATCAGCATATAATTAATCAATTTAAAATTGGAAAACTATGTCTCATACTGATAGTTAATTTTGTGTGTGTTGTCATTACGATATCGATGATATTTATATAAAATATGTGCGTTCATGTGTTTGTGTGTGTGTGAGAGAGAGATGGAAAGAAAGAAAGAGAAGGGTGTGTGATTGCATACAACGATGTGAGAAATTGGTCGCATTTAAATGTACACTGTACATTGATGTTTGTTTGTTTTTACGATGCAATTAAATCATTTTATCAAAATGGCATTCAGTTCTTTTTATTTTGATAATAACCACGAAAGTAGAAGAAATTCATCAAACATGTTTAGCTTATAAATAATGTGTGGTTCGAGTAAAATGGAGCTAAACACCAAGAGAAACCTGGACAGTTTTAATGTATGCATAAAGAGACATTTCACAAATGTTTAAGATATATTTGTATTTCTATCAGAATGCAGTACTGTTCATACTTACTGGACAATAATTTTCGAATGAACGTTATGTTAATCATTAATAAAGATGTTTATGATATAATGTTTAAACTGCAGCTTTGGTTTCACAGTTTCGAGGTTATTATAGTGGAGTTTAACTTATTCAGGCGAGGTATCCTACCGGTTTTTACAATTCATACCTAGACAAAGTGCATTTGAAATTTACATCCTTGGACAAAATTTATGAAGATTTATAAATAAAGGAATATTTACAAATCAAATAAGAGTCTGTTACATTTCTGTAAGAGTTGAGTGTGGATAGTGTGAACATGGTTTCGTTCAGGTTCTCAAGACATTTTAGGGATTGGAATGACACTTTTACAGAGGAACAGCTACTTACGTAGGAAGGAAACTGAGAAAAAGCTCAAAATAATTTATTTCGAGGTTTCAGGAGTAGAAGGAAAGTGTAACTGGAATTTAAGAAAAATCAATCTAAAGTGATGAATAATATTCACATAGGAGTAACACGTTTGACACTGTTACCGACTTTGTCGACATCTATTCAACAAGTGACCGTAATGTGGACCTATGTAGGAATGAAAATATAACAGTAAAACTACAAAAAGAAAATGTTTTATTTAAGACACGTGTTGCACTTATAATTATAACAATAAAGTACAACGTTTTATTCTTTATTATTCAAATCAAATGACATTATGATATTGATAAATTACAAAACGCTGTTAGACTCCATAATATATTTAATAATTTCAGTCAAAATTTATTTATAAAAAATATGGACTTTTTTTTAATAAAGAAGACAATTTCGCATGATTAACATTATCTGCCATTTTAGGTATTGCTTAAAGCCGAATAAAGCATTCTTACTGAAATAACGTGATATCGCAAATCAAACGACGCGCAAACAACGTTTATGTATTTCGAATGTAAAAATTATAACTGCATATTCAAACCGTTATACGCATGCTTTGTGAGAGGACGAGTATTCAGTCATACGTCAAAATATGTAGTTAAGATCAAAGAACTGCACAATGTATATTCCTATCATATGATAAAATTGCAAGAACAGTCAAAGAAAACATGTAAATAATGAATGTGTTTAAATTACGCAGGTGCATTTAATAAGAGAAGTAAGATTAAAGAAAGCACATGTAAATGGAAACACAGTTTTACGTAGGTATGTGAAGTAATTAAAAATGAATTGATATCCTCTTCCGACAGCTAAGTCTTAGTCCTACATTTAATTATCCTATTTTGTATTAAATACAAATTAGTAGTTATAGTGCACATTCGAGCACAGAAATGCGGATTAGATTTTATTTCAAGTAGAGATAAAAGATCAAAAAATATTTCATGTATGATACAATAGCTAACTATATACAAGTGATCTGTTACTGTATAATACATGCTTCATTATTATTGCCAACCATATCAGAATACCCGAAGAACATGCGTTCATATGGAACCGATTATACTAAATAATTTGATACTAAAAAGAATGTTAAAGTGACAAAACAGGCGAGATCAACATACTTCAGTTATTTTATCAGTAGCTATAGCGAAAATGATGATCAAAAATAGAAAATGTTTAGAATGCAGATCAGTTTCCGTAATTTTCGCCCTAATTGTAAGGTTTGACGGCACATTTATATAACACTGTCATAGTAACGGTATGGTCAGGGGTTATATGTGCCTAGATACTCATACAGTTTTACAATGGTGTCAAAAACTAGCGGATGTCTACCCTGTAATGGTAGATTCACAAAATCAACATATTACAATATCAATATTAGGCAAATCGTTCTCGTAACATTCATATTTCACTAAAGTTTTTGAGAAAAAAATCTGACATCAACTTTACAAGTTCTTAAAACAGTTGCATTGCAACAAGCTATCACATGACATGTAATCTGTCACGTCAAACTGACTGGGAAAGTGTCCTCACCCCTCCAGGATGTATTCGCCGAACAACTCAGTTGTTTCTCGGAGGCTCATTTCACAGGTCACTGTCGCCAATAACGGAGAACTTTGGTTGTACTATCAAAGCATCACTAAGTAACAATCATATTTAACATTAGTCTATATTGCATTGTTTATCGCCCCACTTACAGGAATATTTCCTGTGTATACTAAGTGATATGGCATCCTCGAGAGTCATGACACTGGGGATCATCCATTCAACGAGGTATGGACTAAGTGCTCAAGTCTAACAACATCAAGTCTGTATTGAAAATTGAAGACATCGTCTTTGCAAGTATAACTTCATAGTCGTTCAAATTCAAACAACAGGATTACATTCTCTCAGCAAAGTATGTCGAATTACCATTTGTTTCGGTTTTCATATAGTCTAATGTAATATCGGGCCAGATAGAGGACTCACCATTAGAAATGGTTGTTAGGGAACCATTAGATGTTCTGCTTGTGTTAACCGAAGACGAGCCATTCACACCGTTCGTCACCAGCTCGGCTCGTGACTGTTTCTTAGCAACTCCATAACGCTTAGCCTCAAGTTTGGGTTTGTATCGGTACAAATAGAACTCGAATGCCAAACAGATGAGAGCAAGGCCAGTACCCACAGCAATAACAAGAAATACCCCGCCAATGTTTTTGATGCTGATACCTTCACTCTCGTCCTCAATATTTGGGCATTCGATCTTTTCGGGATTTTCCGTCCACCATCGAGCCTTTAATTTTTCCAGGAAGCGCTCGTTCAATAACTGTAGAATTCTGAAAAAATCAGTATTCATTGATCGTAAAACGTATATTTTATCAAGAGGAAAGTAATAGAGATTTTTTTTTATTGAAAAACCCTATGTTTTGATTTGTTATTATTATTGCTACTAAAGTAAAGTTACACATTTGTACCAACAATTAGGCAGACTATGTTTATCAATACCAGAGTATACAAATCACACGCCGTAATGCAGTATGATTATGCATATTAGCCACTTCAGTCTATAGAGAATAAACAAGTGTTCTTACGCGTTACTTATTTCGCTTCGGAGAGGTGAACCGTCCTGAACAGCGAAGGCAAAGGGTTTCCGACTAAACTCCTCCCCCACCGCCTCCACTTCACAATTAGTCAGTGTCTGATACTTGTTCTCTGCTGCGTCACCTTGTGAACAAAGCATACACTAATATGCATTTTTGTTTCATGCTTGCAGTAAACAGTATCAGGTTCAATTTCAACCAGTGACAGTGTAAACGTAATGGAAAGGTAGCTATTCTTCTTTAAGCAATTCCGTCTTTGCGTATTGCAGAGTTATCTTCACTTGGGAGCAGGTATTGATTGTTACGTCATTGGTTTGTGCGAGAAAATTACGTCGTTTTCTCAAAAACTGATGACGCTACTCTCACAAACAAGTGACGTAACAATCAATCCCTGCTCCCAAGAGAAGATAACTCTGCAATACGCAAAGACGGAATATGGTACGTAATGTAAATAATTTGCATAGTGCTATAATCTGTTAAACACTTAACGTTTCATTCTATAAAAAATAGACAACAAAAAATCAAAAACTTTTGGGAGTTTAAATAACGAAATAAAACATTAAATGTAATATTATATATTTCCAACAGTTCAAGTAAATGTATCAAAATAGGGGAGAACTAAAAAGACGTTTTAAAAGACAATTTAAATTCAATGTAATAATATTAGAAACAATTGAACTGCTCGGGTACAAACAATTTGATCAATGTTAAGACGCATAAAATTCTGCAGAAAAAAATAAACATAAGGTAAAGAATGTGTCCGATGTTCCCACTGGGAACAAAATTATGTAATAACCTAGATGTATAATTGTTACATACAGATATTACCAGCCTGTTTTATAGTTCGCTTCTGTGGTTTCTACACTGACGTTTTGCTTTACCTATGTAGGCATATTCCCCGGACATGACTTGTTCGATGGATTCTTCGAGCGTGTTGGAAAAACCATGTCCCTTCATTGTCTCCCAAAGCTTGGTGTACTTGTTACTGACTGGGTAGTCCCACACTGCCAGCTTGGCACGTTCCACCGCATCAAGACTGTCGTTCAGGCTCATTTGCTTCCATATACTGAATAACAGTTTATAAATATTTGTTTGAAACGTGCATTTTAGTTATACTTCAATATACATTTATTATATAAACTAGACATGCATGTCACAGGTCCAAAAGTTGTATTCTATTATCTATCCGTAATTTACAAAACGTTGGAGATCATGACGACTTCTTTTTGTGTTTTCTTGGATCCTATTGTAATATTCAATTATCTAATAATATGAGGTCTGATGCTATATCTATCCGTTATGGTTTATCTATATAACGTATGGTGCTGATGTTCTAGCTGAACTAACATGGTTCAGAATGACGTTTCGACAGAAATCTATGTTCAAATTTAATAACGTATTAAAGTTCTTGCTCCATGGCTCAAAGTCAAAACTACATTCACCTGTAGAAGCGTTCCTCGATTTCTGCCATTCGTTTGAAGTAGACCATGGCTGCGCTCCCATTTCGTGGTCCGTACTTTACTTTGTATTGAGCAGAAAGGTCGTCCAGGGATTTGATCAAAGTCTCCATCCGGGATACTGTCAGATGTGCTGCTAGGTTTGCTGTATAAGTGGCGATGATGATAAACCCAAATAGCCACCAGGTGGCAGCTATTAATCGCCCTGACAACGCACGAGGAGCTTCACCACCACCTAACACATAAAGTGAATAAGTTACAGATAATGAAATTGAAAAAACGGAATGTTGTCAACTCGAAAAATATAATACAACTCCTCTTCGTGTTCGACACCAAATTCGGCGTGAAATTGAGAAACAAAACATGCTTTCATTATGTTTTGCTATCTATTTTCTGCTAATTTCATTGGATGTTCAGTAGACACTAGTACTATAATGCATGTAGCAATACTTTAATGACGCTGTTCCCTCGGAATAAGATTTAAATTACAAATATTTCCTAACTAAGTACAACTATACAGTCTTACCCTGAGGTGTAAGCGACATCATACAGAACCACACTCCCTCTTTCAATGTAAATATTCGAGGTTCCGGTCCGTGTCCTTTCCATAACTTCAAATTGTTTTGGTAGCTAAACGGACTAAGTTTATCAAATGCACACAAGAGTACACTAAACAGGAAGTAGGCAGCGATAATACACAGCCATACTTGATGATGGAGCACTATCAGGAATTTGAACAGGAAGTATTCAAATTTCGGTTTCTTCATGAGAATAGTCAGCCCCACCAGATCATAATACGGAACCGTGAAGTCCACTACGTTTTCTCTTTCAGCCATAACTGATATAGGTCCAACAGCTATATCGGCTTTCTGCAAAGAAAATTATCATTTAAATCTTTGGAACATCGGAAAATCAAAAACGAAAACAATGGAATATTATGGGTTGATGTAAAAATGTGCCTTTTCTGTAGTCTAAATAATAAGGATTTTCTTGATACTTTGGGTCTGATAGGTTTTTGAGATTTTGGTATAAACTGTGTTTATGAAATATTTACCCGACATATATTTGACAAATACATGTATATGAAACATGACGAGGTATTCAGTACAATGTCCTTATAATAAAAATCATTCTCAATTCATATACAGAATAGTGGCCATGCACACGACGATTATTTGATATGTGTTTACAAATAACATATTATGGAAGGGGACATAAAACACAATAGTATCGATATTCCATTAAATTACAAGTAGTTGTTCAATTATGAAAATATTTCAGCTCTACCTTTTGGATGAGTTCATTAATGACTCCATTCCAAGTGCCATCGTCAGCCATGGCACCTACCAGTCCGTCGGGGACCTCGTATATCGTGTAGTCGAAGCCGACGATCGTGGCGATCTTGTTGAGCAGGTCGATACAGTAGCCAGTGTACTTGGTGTTGCTGTTGTTTTTGTTCTCGTACACAAACGGTGGGTACTATAAGTTAAACCAATGGATACTTTTTAGCACATAATACATATCTTACCCAACATACAGTTGCAGTGTTGCAATGGGGCATCGTATCAATCTTGGTATCCTGAATGTCGTGTTTGAAGAGAACAATGAAGAAAACCCCCCATTATACAGGGGCCACACAGACACATGCGGTGGGATACAACAGATCTATTGGCATGAGCCCCCATCCCGCCTTTACATAAGTCGCTTCTTTCGAGCATGCAGTTGAGATTGCTAAGGAGGGCAGCTAAAACATATTAGATAATACTACATCACAAACACCCAAGTGTTACATAATACAAATCCTTAGTCTGCCGGGGTCAATGATTTAGACTTTTGCGAAGCAAGGAACTTTCAGGGGTCTAAATCTCTGGTAGTTTAATAGAGGGTCTATGAGAGTTACTCCCCTTGAATCAGTAGATGATTACTAATTAAAATGTTCTTATTTTAAGTTAAATCTTTTTCGTAGACATGCTATATAATATGTAAATAGTCATACTAATAAAGCGCATTAGAGTTAGCACGAAAATCGCTCAAATATTATTTTTGATAAAATGGCTTCATTTACAGTGCTTCTCGTGTACAAATATAAAGGATTTACTTTAAAATATATGTCAATGGGACCAACGTTTCTGCATTGAACGGATAGGACATATAGGTGTTTACCTTGCCGGCGATAACTACTCTGAGTGTCCTCTTGGTCTGACTCTCTATCAGTGATTTTACCTTCAGTACCAGGCCATTGGACTCTGTCCAGTTACCAAGCTTTTAAGGTAAATGACAACCATATCAAATCACACTAATTATCGGTCATATTATAACCTGGTTATATATGTTACACAAAATAACGAATCAAGTATTTAAAATATTTCATAAATTCACAACAATATAACGATAAATTATTAAAACAATCATGCAATTTATGAGTTAGTTATATTTTATTTAGTTAGAATTGACAGTTAATTAACAAAACAGAATTTTTGTTTCTAAATGCCTTTTAATATTTCCTATCCCATATCAATGTGATAGCCGATAGAAACAATCTGCTCTACCAGAAACACTCACTTAAAAAGTGATCTCATTCTTTTGGTAACATGTGCCTGCTCAGTGGGGAAATGCACTCCGCTAATGTGGTGATTTTCTAAGGTGGATGGGCAATATTTTAAGATAATAGTGTTGACCAATAGGGTTTAGGCCATGGCGACCATTCGAACAAAATAAGATAGTTAATGAAGTCAGTTGGACCGATTCCTCAGCCAAAATTTCGCCATTTCTATATCCAGACAACAGTGAACGGAATGGACAACTGTTGACGGTCATGTGACAGCACTAGAGGACTCGCTACGTAGGCATTTGTCGACAATGCAAGAAGCAAATATTGTTTATCACGCTTAAACAAAAGCGAGGAAGAATGCAAAAATCTTCAGAAAGCGAAGTCAGAAGTTATGTGGTTCTGTCCACTTTTCATGGGAAATGTGGAAAAGAACAATGCGATTGCACAAGTTCAGAGGAGAGATGTGAAAGCATCATAGAGGCATTTGAAACAAGGATACCAGAAACTGAGGGGGGCGGGTAATAATAAATGCGACGAGGCTGAAGTCATCGGGTTATTCAAATAAGATACTGCAGGAAGCAGTGCTGAAAATAATGACACCGAAACCTGGGAACAGGTAGTAAAGAAAATTAGAAAGGAACAGGGGAAATAGAACTTCGTTAGCGTCATATCTGAAAGAGATAAGAGGAAAACTAGAGAAACTTACTAAAATAGTGTTCGACGCAAAGGAACACTTCGGGACCGGAGACGAAATAAATCTTAAGGGCACGAATGAACATCGGTGGAAACAGATATGGATTGTAAGAAAGTTGACCCTCCCTCACAATTATTCTGTTGTTAAGTTGTGACAGATATACCATGTCAGAAAATGTCAGAAAGGAAATGAAAAACGTAACAATAGCGAATAATGTACTACTAAGTCTCATGGTGCAATAATCAGTTGTTGAAACTACATAGGAAGGAACACTGGAAACAATGTTACATATTACTTCGGTGAGACAGCCCTTAAGAATCAGGATTAGACAAAAACATAGGTGCAGTAATTTGTAATAATCTTATATTTGAAAAACAGATTTTTGAAAAGTGCTCTTCAAATCACTAGTTAGAACTCATCTGGTTCAAATGTATAACAATGAAAAGGTTAAGGATTACAAAGCAGGGCAACTAGTCCCTTAACTGAATAAAAAAAACTTTCGTATCCCTATAAACTTAAACGCCTAAATTTACCGACTCTATCATACAGAATAAAACAGCGAAACATGGTAGAACTGTATACATTAATACATCAAAAATATTACAAAGAAGTAACTCGAAATAATGGAGGGATGTATGACAGCGATCCGGCAACGTGTGAAATTCCCTTAGAAATATATGCGTACAACAGTTTACAATTATGAAGAGAAAATAATTTCAAACTACAAACCACAGTTGTATTGAATAACTTGCCAGGAGATGTAGTGTATGCCAAAAATAATACATTGTTTGAAAAAAAAATCTAGTTAGGAAGAATGGTGCATACTTGATTGTTAAAACTACATCCAAAACAATGTGTTCATATGCGCATAGGAAGGAACACTGACGTTCAGGTTCATTAGAGCTTCAGGGATTTACTGATTCATTACATAATTTCAAAGCAGATATGTGAACTGTAGTGTCTTTACAATAAAATTATATTTATAGTAAACAGTTATTATATATTTAAAAATCATGTACCAAAAATCGTCAACAAATGTCATTAAATTAAAGAGGAAATAGTGTAAAATTGATTAATGTCATCTGATTGTAATCAACAAGAAAGTTACCGGAGTGTTCCCCGAGCTCAGTCCTTCACTGAACGTCTGCCTTTGAAGATTTAACACCAATTTCTGTCGCAGCGAGCCGTTGATGAATCTTATTTCTCCGTACAAGCCCTCTCTTGTCATCTGCCGGTAAAAAGGGGAAAGGTTATGTCACAAAATATGTTAAGATATATAAACAGAAATAAACAGAATGGTGTCAGACTGATTTTTGTATGTACTGTATACCGGGAAATGTGCGCCGCAGTTTACATTTCGCTGTTATATGCCCTCCGTAATGAGAGAGAATTAGTCATTACAGCGAACAGAGCGAAACATTAAACATAGAAGGGCGAAATAAGATTTTGCCGGCATAGAGCAAAAATTGCCGGGCCAAAGTTTCCCGGAATACAGTAATAGAAACTTGTAACACTACTGTAGTTTAATCTTCCCCAACATTCACAAGTGTTCGACAATTCAGTTGGCGATCGCTTTACATACTGCTTTTGATCTTTTTCTGTGTACCTAAGATCTAAATCCATTGTATAAGATTTATATCATAAACGTATCAGATGTCTGAGAGTGAAATTCTGCACGATACCAGATGTCTGAAAGTGAAATCCTGTACAATATCAGATCTCTGAGAGTGAAATCCTGTACGACATCAGATGTCTGAGAGTGAAATCCTGTACGATATCAGATATCTGACAGTGTAATCCTGTACGATATCAGATGGGTGAGAGTGAAATCCTGTACGACATCGGATGTCTGAGAGTGAAATCCTGTACAATATCGGATCTCTGAGAGTGAAATCATGTACGTTATCAGATGTCTTAGAGCGAAATCCTGTACGATATCAGATGTCTAAGAGTGAAATCCTGCACGATATCAGATGTCTGAGAGTGAAATCCTGTACGATATCAGATGTCTGAGAGTGAAATCCTGTACGATATCAGATCTCTGACAGTGAAATCCTGTACGATATCGGATCTCTGACAGTGAAATCGTGTACGATATCAGATGTCTGAGAGTGAAATCCTGTACGATATCAGATGTCTGAGAGTGAATTCCTGTACGATATCAGATGTCTGAGAGTGAAATCCTGTACGATATCGGGTATCTGACAGTGTAATCCTGTACGATATCAGATGTCTGAGAGTGTAATCCTGTACGATATCAGATGTCTGAGAGTGAAATCATGTACGATATCAGATGTCTTAGAGTGAAATCCTGTACGATATCGGATATCTGACAGTGTAATCCTGTACGATATCAGATGTCTGAGAGTGAAATCCTGTACGATATCGGATATCTGACAGTGTAATCCTGTACGATATCAGATGTGTGAGAGTGAAATCCTGTACGACATCGGATGTCTGAGAGTGAAATCCTGTACAATATCCGATCTCTGAGAGTGAAATCCTGTACGATATCAGATGTCTTAGAGCGAAATCCTGTACGATATCAGATGTCTTAGAGTGTAATCCTGTACGATATAAGATGTATGAGAGTGAAATCCTGTACGATATCAGACGTCTGAGAGTGAAATTCTGTACGATATCGGATGTCTGAGAGTGAAATCCTGTACGATATCAGATGTCTGACACTGAAATCCTGTACGATATCAGATATCTTAATGGTAAAATCATGTACGATATCAGATGCATTATAGGGAAATCATGATTTATATCCATTTTCTTATAATACAATAATATGAGATATCAGATGTCTGACGGTGTTATCATGTACGATATTAATTGTTTTAGAGTAATATCCTGTACGATATCAGATATCTGATAGTGAACTCCTGAATGATGTCAGATGTCTTAGAGTTATATAATATAAGGTGTCAGATGTCTTAGAGTTATATAATATAAGGTATCAGATGTCTTAGAGTTATATAATATAAGGTATCAGATGTCTTAGAGTTATATAATATAAGTTGTCAGATGTCTATAAGGTGTCAGATGTCTTAGAGTTATATAATATAAGGTGTCAGATGTCTTACAGTTATATAATATAAGGTATAAGATGTCTTAGAGTTATATAATATAAGGTGTCAGATGTCTTAGAGTTATATAATATAAGGTATAAGATATATAAGAGTAAAAATCGTGTTCGATATCGATATACAGTTAAGTCCTGTATCCAAATTAGAGAGTAAGAGTGACATAATCCTGATATCCAACGTATATGTAAAATTTAGATATGTGTAAAACTCAATATTAGCACTACTGAGTACGTGTGCTTACCTCTTTGAAGGCGGCGATGATACGCTTGCTCTGCTGGTAGAGGATATCGGTGGAGTTTTTGACGCCGTAACAGTCATCCTTAGGTACAGAGAACGCTTCAGTAGGATGTGTATCCTTCAAAACCTCATCCAACATCATTTGGAAGTCGTAGATGAAAATCTCATCCAGCTGGCAAAATATGAACAAAGTATTTTGAAAGAAACGATGTTAATTACGCAACGAAAAGTTTTGATTAATTCCCATAGTTTGAATACCACTGTACTATTTATTTACGTTGTTATGAGCGTCTGTATACGCAATTCAGATAAATTGCCAAAAAATGATTTTGTCATTGAAGAATTTATTTTGCAAATATTTCCCACTATTTCGTTTATTATATATATTTGTAATGAATACCGTCTCTTACTGACGGTTTTGTGCTATTAGAGGCTTTCATAAAGATGAGGGCTAAAACATGTAGTTTACCTGTATGGCTAACGCGTTATACGCGTGGTTGTTCGGGAGTAGGTTCCTGATGGCCCTGATATAATTGTCTAGCATCTCAAAGTTGTGTTTCCCATTGATTCGTATGACGCTGCCAGTTTTACACTTGTGACAGTTCAGATTGGAACCCTGTAAAAATAAAAGCCATTTTAGACACTTCGAGGTATATACCTCCATAATCCCTGAAAGCAACAGAGTTATTGTACATCAGGGGGTGGGGTGGGGTGGGGGTATAGTGTTTACTTCATGTATATAGCCATAGTCCCTAAGTGATTAAAGACGGGATCCCTCTAGAAAGAAATCGGGTCATTGGATTCCAGGGGAATATTGTTTACTAAGAGGTATACTTCCTGTCTATAAGTCATTAAAAAAGCGGATCCAATTAGAAAGAAGTTACGGTAACTGAATACCTGGAGAATAGTGTTAACTAAAAGGTATAGTTCTGTGGGCACTACGGCAGTAAGGCAGGAACCCTCTAGAAAAAAATAGGGTTATTGGATACCTGGTTTACAATGTTAACTTAGAGGTATACCTCAGTAGTCCAAAGGGAACTATAGGCGGTATATCTATAGAGAGATAGGAGCATTAGATAAGGTGTTCATCTATAGAGAGAAAGGAGCATTGGATAAGGTGTTCACCTATAGAGAGATAGGAGCATTAGATAAGGTATTCACCTATAGAGAGATAGGAGCATTAGATAAGGTGTTCACCTATAGAGAGATAGGAGCATATATATATATGATCCATGTATAACACACACAGAGGGATCACCAGCGTGTGGTGTATATGCATGATCCAGGTATAACACACACAGAGGGATCATCAGTGTGTGGTGTATATACACGATCCATGTATAACACACACAGAGGGGTCACCAGCGTGTGGTTTATATACATGATCCTTGTATAACACACACAGAGGGATCACCAGCGTGTGGTGTATATACATGATCCAGGTATAACACACACAGAGGGGTCACCAGTGTGTGGTGTATATATATTGATCCAGGTATAACGCACACAGAGGGGTCACCAGCGTGTGGTATATATGCATGATCCAGGGATAACACACACAGAGGGTTCATCAGTGTGTGGTATATATACATGATCCATGTATAATACACACAGAGGGGTCGCCAGCGTGTGGTTTATAGACATGATCCATGTATAAAACACACAGAGGGGACACCAGTGGGTGGTGTATATATATAATCAATGTATAACACACACCGAGGGATCACCAGCGTCTGGTGTATATACATGATACATGTATAACACACACCGAGGGATCACCAGCGTATGGTTTATATACATGATTTCTGTATAACACCCACAGAGGGATCACCAGTGTGTACACGTGGTGTGTATACACGATCCATGTCTAACACACACAGAGGCGTCACCAGCGTGTGGGGTATATACAGGATCCATGTATAACAAACACAGAGGGGACACCAGTGGGTGGTGTATATATATTGATCCAGGTATAACGCACACAGAGGGGTCAACAGTGTGTGATTTATATACATGATCCATATATAACACCCACAGAGGGGGCACCAGTGTGTGGGGTTTATATGTGATCCATGTATAACACCCCCAGAGGGGTCACCAGCGTGTGGTATATATACATGATCCAGGCATAACACACACAGAGGGTTCATCAGTGTGTGGTATATATACATGATCCATGTATAACACACACAGAGAGGTCACCAGTGTGTGGTGTATATATGTGATCCATGTATAACACCCACAGAGGGGTCACCAGTGTGTGGTTTATATACATGATCCATGTATAACACACACAGAGGGATCACCAGCGTATGGTTTATATACATGATTTATGTATAACACCCACAGAGGGATCACCAGTGTGTACACGTGGTGTGTATACACGATCCATGTATAACACCCACAGAAGGGTCACCAGTGTGTGGTGTATATATATGATCCATGTATAACACCCACAGAGGGGTCACCAGTGTGTGGTGTATATACATGATCCGTGTATAACACACACACAGGGATCGCCAGTATGAGATGCGATTCTATACATATTTAAATACAACATACAGTAATATTGACATGAATATTCATCTGGATTAAAAGTTTTAAATTTCATTTAAAATGCTGATATCATCACAAAAACCTTTATAATTTACATAAGTAATCGTGTTATACCACCACTCGTGTTTCTATGCCGAGAGCACAACATGCTTTTACAATCAAGTACACATCTTTTGATAACTTTGTTATTGATTTTTAAATATCCGCAGGTTAACTGTTGTTTTGTACCCAAGTCTATATCCCACTGCGCCATCTATTGTTTGAAAAGTATTGATTTGACCAAGTGTATCAGATACATGTACTATGTAATATGTTTACATAACAAACATTACAATGTCTGTGTACTATAGTGATTTATCGATGCGTACACGTGTAACATATATACTTAAAGGTCGATCTGTTGAACAGAGCTACTTAATACACTGTAATAGACTTAGGAATTACGACTTGGAAGATTATATCAGAAAACGACTATTTAAAAAATGCAGATAGCAAAGCAAAGTTAGCATTGAATGCACTGTATGAACGTTTGGTCCCTCTAAGTTTCACAAGTGATACGAAAGTCAAAAGAATAAACGAAATCAACAATGTGTCTCACAGCATTTGAGGTAACAATCATAAGAGAACGGTTTCTATATGACCGTTTATAACGTTACAAATTAACTTTTTAAGTTTATTATTTCTACAAGACAACATTCATTTTCTGAATTAGTTTCCCACCTAACCTGCTAGTGACGACCAGGCTCGAGGACTGATATTCCAGCAGCAAAGTCAACCACGTTGCAAAGTAAACAATTCATAAAATAATATTCCGTGTAATTCTTTATCCTCAGATGACAGGCAAATAAGTTTAATAGTTGTTAGAACTGAAAAGGTTAAAGCTGGCCTTCGTTTAAGTTAGTGTGCCGTTCAAATCCAAACTTTATTCTATTTAAATTGCATACCTATTCATTTGCTTTGAAGTCTTTAGGTAACTATAATCGAAAATAATAATAATTAAGTATTGACTTGAATGCATCAGAGATAGGTATCAGTATGTGTATAGGTAATCAGTAATGGTTGTAATATCAGAGCTAAGCTATCTATCAAAGTCTAAGGAATTAGAACACGAACCTCTACTGCTACTTCGTTTGGATTCCGGTGAAGTGAGATATTTTACTAGCTTCAGTCTTCATTAAAGAATGTTACTGCATTCAGAATTGAACATGTTGCGATACCGATATCGTACGCTGGTAAATATCCACGATCTATGATATATTGAAGTGACTTTAAAACAAAACGTATACCTCACAACCTTGAGTAAATACATAGTACAAACAATGTCTCCGCTTGTCCCATAAATAGATGCAAAAAGGAAACGAAACATTGATACATTATTCTTTTACTATTGTTACCTGACCCTCTTTATGATTATATATTAAACAGTTTTGACTGTTAAATGTTTGCACGGATTGTATTTAGAATACTGTGAAGTTAAATACTATTCTGATATTTCTGCCCTATACGATCATGTCGATCGATCTAAACATCAATGTTAAGCAACTCTAGTCATGGTTGTATGTTTCTTTTATTGACTCGCCTACTATGTTAACCGTAGTCCTAGCTACTGATCATAATAGTCATTATCCTTTAGCTGCTGACTGTCACACACTCAGTGACCGTGATTAACGCTATGCATGTGCATGAAATCAACTTACTCTCCACGGGGTTAAAAAACATGAATGAATTTCTATTTTTAGAAAGGAAACGAAACTCAAGAAGAATGAGCTTACCACAAAACGGGCAATATTCTAAAGTATTCTGTTTTATATGGAACAATAGGAAAGCCAAAATTAGCTATCGGGATAGTAAATAATATAACTTCAAAGACATTTAGGTACATACCTGCCCTTACATTAAAATATTTGAATACTTATCGGTACAGTAAAATACACATTATAATATTAAATGTTGACGTTATGCTAACCTATAGTTATAACATAAAACATTCACTTTGTATCGATTATCTGGTGATTGAAAAATGATAAAAGTATGAGAAGTAGGGTTCAACTTTAACCAAATCCGTAGAAAAGTTTTGTATAATATTTTACAGATGGCCAAAATATTTAAAAGGTGCAACCCTCTTTTTTATTACTGCATTCAAAGACAGTAATAATGCAAAATTTTAGTTTATCTGTTCGTTTATTTAGTTTGTTAAATTGAACTGTTTATACAGAATAGTGTTAGGGAGGGAAGCACATGCAAGTTCTTTAGCTGTCTCGAAGAAAGACTTCTGGTTAATATAATGCATGACTATTATACAAGGCTTAAGCACACGGGAAAGATTATCTTTCAGTATGCTTATCAGTATTTGTTAACTGTAAATTCACTATAAAGTCAATTTCCTAGTGTTTGTTAGTAAGCAGCATATCTCAACTGATCTAGTACGCATCACTTGATTAATTGTTAGCAAGCCGCCGTGATCTGTTGTGATTTGGATCCCGGCGTCTGACCCGAGGTGTCATGTAATCTATGTGTGCCTTATGAACATGTGTTTAAAATAGTAAAAAATCAGATGTTATGAAAGGTTAAGTGCGGTGATATTATTCAAAAGTAAAGTATGCGATGGTGTTCTTTGTGAAGAGTTAAATAGAAAAAACATATTTTCACAGTTTCAATAAACAGGGATACAATCTGAACGAACTCAAAGTCAAAAAAATGTACTACATCGTTAATAAAAAGGTTAGGGACACCATCTGAACTGAGGAGACGCCAAACAATACACTATGAAGACTCAACAAGAAAAGCGGTATCTAAAGTTGGTTCTGTAGAAAAGCGGTATCTAAAGTGGGTTCTGTAGAAAAGCGGTATCTAATGTGGGTTCTATAGAAAAGCGGTATCTAATGTGGGTTCTGTAGAAAAGCGGTATCTAATGTGGGTTCTGTAGAAAAGCGATATTCAATGTGGGTTCTGTAGAAAAGCGGTATCTAA
The DNA here is from genome assembly GCF_002113885.1 of Mizuhopecten yessoensis. Classification (NCBI taxonomy): domain Eukaryota; kingdom Metazoa; phylum Mollusca; class Bivalvia; order Pectinida; family Pectinidae; genus Mizuhopecten; species Mizuhopecten yessoensis. The sequence continues at coordinate 2,180,121 of NW_018404097.1, forward strand.
TGTGGGTTCTGTAGAAAAGCGGTTTCTAATGTGGGTTCTGTAGAAAAGCGGTATCTAATGTGGGTTCTGTAGAAAAGCGTTTTCTAATGTGGGTTCTGTAGAAAAGCAAGCTATACTTGCACAACATGTTGTAATCAACATCATGTTTATCGAAAGAAGTTTTCTGCAGATTACCTACGATGTTAGGCATAGCGAATAAATCTGCAATCGTGACAGTGAATTCTTTTTACGAGACGAAGAGCATACAACGTCTTCAACACGAACTACATAAAGACTAAAAGGACTACATAGTTAATTGTTCTACGGAATGCATCCTTCCAAGGAATCCTGATTAAAACAGGCTCGGTATCGGCAAATAAATTACAACACAAAAAATTCTGATACTAAGAACAAGTTCTCGAATTGCAAATCAAATATGTAAACGCCTGATGCATAGAACAGGCCTTAGCGCAGCGAAGCAAAGTGACATGTAAGCCCCTTACATTGGGAGCACACTCATTATTAGCGAATACACTATAACCTGAAAACAATGATACTTAAAACAAGTTCTGGAATAGAGATGTACATTCTATAAGCAAAGGTTACTGCTGCTATGTTACTGCTAAGGAAAGGTAGGTTGAAGTTGAAACCGCCTGGTCTTTCATACTATTTGGTGATGAAGAACCGTCATACTGCAGGTAAAGTAAAGATACGGCGGGGTTTAAGAAGAGACTGTGGTCTATTTTATTTCAGCTGCTGATTGATAAAGAGAAGATCGAAGTAGTTGTCGAAATTTCTATCATACAACAAACCATCTCCGATACATTGGAATTGTAATTAAAGGGCCAATCAAACATATTTCTTCCGTCATTAAAAGTTCTTGTATAAATTTAGCTTCATAAGTACGGCACCCCTATTTTCCATTGGAATACAGAGAGGCTTTTGACGCAGTTATCCAATAATTCATCAAAACAGCCAACAAAAAAAATGATCATGAAGACTATTTTACCGTTTGTGATTTTCTTGTGATGGCTAACAAAATAAGTCTCATTTCTGCATATGCAGAAACAAGACATATTCTATATTAGAGTAAATGAAAAAGAGGCTCTACACTAGTAGAATATCAAATGTTATACAAGAGTAAATTAAAAATAAAACAAAAAAGGAAAAACAAGCGAACGCTCAAAGACGATGTAGTCTGTAGGCGTCTGATCTGTGGTAATGAAACACACATCTGAAATACGAAAATGGATTTGCTACTTGTGATAATAAAGACGATATAATGACGGTATACCTTGCTGAGGACGAACCAATTGTACTTTTCCTCGAACATGTTCAGGGAGTGAACCTGGAATAATAATAAACGTTATGTACAGGAATATTATTATTCTACATAAATCACATTACTTAAGAGAAGGTCATGTACCTATGTAAACAAAAATCATAATTGTCTTTCAAATCAGTAACTAGAAACCTATATGAAAAACAGTTTCATGAGACATTGAAGTCAATAAATGCGATTTCAGATGGAAATGGTTAGCTACGGCAATTAACGGGAAATAACTGCGGAATATTTAATTTTTGGCAAAAAATTCCATGAGCGATTAAATGTGAAATTGATATTCTATTTGTGATCAACAGACAACATACCTTACTCCATTGTGCCAAGAAACTATTTCTTTAACAGTATTAATATAAAGCGAGATAAACAATATTCATAATTACGTGTTGATCTTATAAACTGAAAAAATATTTACTTTAATTTTCCTTAATAAAAAGGTGTGTATAGTGTATTTCCATTACCATCCCTAGCAGAGCGGTGATCGTGGTCGAATTACTAAGCACGAAGAAGACTTTGATTTCGAGGTCTTTGAGACGCTTTAATTGGGAAGACAGTGCTGTTTCGTCTTTAGAAATTTCCTGATACAAATGCTGGGTGGGGACCCCAGTCAAAATCCTCTTCGGTATCACGTGGAGATCTGTTACAAAAAATGTACTAAGAACAGGCTTCATTTGATGTATAATTCAAACCTTTACCTTCAGCATTTGAGAGTGAAGTTCTAACGGTACACATATGCATCAGTAATACTGTTTACATTTGAAGTATAATACATCTACTTCTCCTACACAGAATATCGATACCAGACGCAACAAAATCAATAATACCAAGTTGTCCCTTGAAGTGAAACAGGATATTTGCACTACTTCAGTCAATAGTGTTATTTGAACTTGATGGTTGTTTTATCTTTTAAACTCATGGGATGAAATGAAATGTAATACATTCAATACTTTTTATTGGTATAGGTTTACCTTTTGTGCTCATGTGGCATGTGCAACTGTAGGTGAGCATTATGCCTAGTGCAAAGATTACACATACATTCATTGTTTACTCATCCGCACATGATTGTGGGATCCATTAAGTAGAGCGTGCCGTTTCAAAACGAGTATACACATTTGTGTTTTTTAAAAGCAGATATAACAGTAAAAGGTTTTCGGTATTCAGTTTAGAATGGTATTGATTGAAGATACAAAAACAAGCCAGCTGTGACATGTTTCTCGTGTTACAACACGACTCTCTACCATAACGGTTAGTGTTTTGTTTGTAGTTCACAGGCTTTATGATAATTACCGAACGACTCGTCATATAAAATGGCGACTTTGGTGAGATTTTCATGCTTAACGATGTCGGGTATGATATGAAACATGGCCGACCCAGGAGGCTCTACCGCTAGGTGAAGCTGTGGATGGAAATCTACAGGAAGGAGCGTTGATTGGTCCACCAATGTGAAGTAGGCCATGCCAAGCGTGCGTGCGAAGGAACGAATCAGGGGCCCAACGGCAGGGGCGGTAGCATCCAGCAAGGCAAACCCTCCTTTATTCATGCTTGTACATACTGCAAAAATAAACAAAGCAAATATGATTAAAAACAGATAAAGCATTGACTCTTCCCCTCTCCGAAAAGTCTGTTTAATTTTTTTCTGTACAAAAATAATTCATGAAGAAACGTCTTAAGTAGCTGCTCTTTTATCCTTTTAACACCAAATACATTTGTGTATATTATTTGCCAGCATTATATTCTTAATTTCCAGTAGATAATGCGCGAGGTGGGCACATACATTTATTTGTTTAATTCCTTAATTCAATTTATCCCCAATTATCACATTCTCGAGTAAATTGCTTTCGGAAGTTATACCAGTGACATATGTTCGTAATATATTAAACCAAGAAATACATTTAAGGAACAAAAATCTATTATCGTAAGAATAACATAATAATAAATATTCAATAAGCGTATTCCATTAAGAATACATATAGAATTATAGATATGTTCCTGTCGTATAAAGTCATGTTCATGTCATTGATTAAGGATGTCATCAATTAATTCCCTTTCAGTCAACTGATTAAAGTTGTCCCTTTCTCTACAGTTTACCTTGGTCGAGCGTATTTATAGAGTTGCTGTCGTCTGCTTGAATCATTGTGATGTTATATTTGGGGCTCGCAACGGGGATCCTTGTGTGCAGCGTACGATAAACGGAGCTGTTCTTATCTTTGTCGATGACAGCCACTAAATGGAAGAATATAAAAGATGTTTAAACAAAATAAAGGCACAATATCACGGTTTGCTCTAAAGAGCAATGTAAATATTCATAAATGGGAACAGAATAACTACAACTGATTATGTCCTCAAATGAAGACCAAGGGAGACATTATGAAGATTTTATTAGTTGGGCTGTGCTGGTATCCGCTCTTAAACAAATTATACGGATGTGCCCACTTGCCATGGAGTCAATTAAAGAAGTATTTGAAGTGCCACCTAGACACACGTTACGTCATATACACTTATTATGACATGCCATTCGACCCATTTGTCTAACAACGGGCAGGTAAGACACCAATAACCGGATGAAATAGGCAAAAGAGACAGGAAGTTAATATTCCAAGAAACTTGTATTTTTACAGGATCTGTTGTTCGACAACATCCAATTTTTGGCGGATTTACCAATCTTTATTTTTCACTTAATAAGTAGCATCCACATCATATCAAAATAGAAAAAATCCCAGCAACGACAACAAAACAAAACACATATTTCCTTGTCAACAGTCTAATGAAAAATTATGTCATAGCATTATGAAATGCAACATCATTCTATTCACGGTTATCGTTTTTGAGTTGCACGAATTTGGAATATATGAGCCGTAAATGAACCAAGGTTTTGGGAAATATAGTGGTACCTCACTGAAATAACACATACATGCTACACATAGATAAAACTAGATCAAACATAAACCACGGAAATGCATAGATGGAGGAATTTTAATTGTCCAAACGTTTATAAAAATGAAAATTAACGCCTCAAATATTCCTACATTTATTTAGAAGTACAGCTAATGGAGGAATGGCCTATACAACTGTTAATAACGTCACATATTAAATTGTTCGCCTATAACAGATCACTTATCCTAAACCTTAACTAAAACATTGTCTAAAATCCTTCGGATACGCTCACCTACGTTCTCTGCACCCTTAATATGTCATTACAAAATTGAAGGTGCGAAGTTACCGATTTGATTGGTTTCAGGAATAAAAACCTGACCAATGGCTAGGCTGATATCTATCCTTAAGAGGAGCGACAACCAACTTCAAAACCGTCAATTTTACACTTATGCTTCCGCGCGATTCTTTTAATGTACATCAAAGGATCAAATTTTATCAGCCACAAAGTAACTCTTGCAGAACCTTCAATTTTGTCACGTTTCATAGAACGTAGGTTGGCATAACCCATGGTATTGTGAGGTTAAAATAACAGCGACATTTAACAACTGGTCATTAGCTTTCTTGGGGCAGCATTCTGCTACTTTTCTGAGGGCAATTCGACTAAAGGAGACTTTTACCTCTGAAAAAAGGCTAAAAATAGGTAAACTGAAAATGTCCTATTTAAATGAAATTCTCATTGCCAATTCTTTTTCGGTTACAAATATTTGCACTTTTCTTTATCGTTAGTAAGTAACACAGATGGGTATCTGAAATGATATTCTAAGGAAAAGGGATCTTGTTATGCTAAACTTATTTTACGTTTAACCATAAAAGGATATTTTCCCCCTGAAGCTTGACGTTATGAACATAATTCTTCTGATGATTGGTAAATTCTAAAACGTTATATGTTTTGTTTGAATTTTCTTGGGTGCAAAAAAATGTCAGAGAACTAAAGTAAAATGGTCAGAGCTGTTAGTTTTAAACCTATTGCGCTGCACTTTTGGTCATGAACTTTTTATCATTTTATTTAAGAAAAAATAAGGTTGACTCGGTGAAATGAGAGCAGTATACGATATTTTCAAACTTTGGCGAAATAATAATTGAACTGTTGACTTACATCCTGTGTTACATTATATGTCCCTGTGTATAAAAACACTAACATTCTATTTAAAAATAAGACATCTTACGGCTGTTTTACCTGGTCGATATAAAAGTCTGATAATGTAGACAGCAAAGACAGTTTGTAATGGAAAACAAAGGAATGAGGCAATTGGTTTTACGTTATCGATTTTCTATATCAGATTGTTCCATTTCATGATTACTGCCCGTGATATCCTCGTCAGATCCATTAACGCGGGCTGGTACAGTGTATCCGTGCCTAATCTATAACGGACCAGATCAAACCTCAGTCATCAAGATACAACATCAAACGAAACTGATATTAAACAGTTTGGTATTAAACGATCGATTTCCAGGATTAGTCTCAGACGTATGTCTTAATTGGTTCATTTCCGTGATTTTATATACAAATTTGGTTACTTATCTGATGTTTGATGTTTTGATTGTGTATATGTTCTCTGATTATCACAGAAAAATCGATTCTTCTGGTAAAATAATACAAAAAAAGAGACCACAACACCACTACAGTGCAACACACAAGGACAAAATATAGCACAGCGCTAACACACAAGGACAAAATAAAATACTGCGTCAACACACAAGGGCACAAAATAGCACCCCGTCAAAACACAACAGTAAAACATGGCCCAGTGCTAACACACAAGGACAAAAAAAAGAACTAAGACAACACACAAGGACAAAATCTAGCACAGCGCAAACACACAAGGACACACAATATAGCACAGCGCTATCAAACAAGGACACAAAATATGACACAGTGCTAACACACAAGGACAAACTATAGTACTGCGTCAACGCACAAGGACACGAAATATAGCACACCGCCAACAAACAAGGACAAAATATAGAACAGAGCCAACACACAAGGGCACAAAATAGCACTCCGTCAAAACACAACAGTAAAACATGGCCCAGTGCTAACACACAAGGGTAAATTATAGTACTGCGCCAACAAACAAGGACAAAATATAGCATAGCGCCAACACACAAGGTCACAAAATATAGCACAGAGCGAACACACAAGGACAAAATCTAGCACAGCGCAAACACACAAGGACAAAAAAAAGAACTAAGACAACACACAAGGACAGAAAATATAGCACAGTGCCAACACACAAGGACAAAATATAGCGCAGCGCCAACACACAAGAACACAAAATATAGGACAGCGCCAACACACAAAGACACAAAATATAGTACAGCGCCAACACACAAGGGCACGAAATATAGCACAGCGCCGACACACAAGGACACAAAATAAAGTACTGCGACAACACACAAGGACAAAAAATATTACTGCGTCAACACACAAAGACACAAAATATAGTACTGCGTCGACAAACAAGGGCACAAAATATAGTACTGCGTCAACGCACAAGGACACAAAATACCGCACAGCGCCAACACAAAAGGAAAAAATATAGCACAGCGCAAACACACAAGGACAAAATATAGAACAGAGCCAACACACAAGGGCAAAATATAGTAATGCGTCAACACACAAGGGCAAAATATAGTACTGCGCCAACGCACAAGGACAAAATAAAGCACTGCGTCAACACACAAAGACACAAAATATAGCACTGCGTCTACACACAAGAACAAAAAATATAGCACAGCGCTAAAACACAAGGACACAAAATATAGCTCAGCGCCAACACACAAGGTCAAAATATAGCACAGCGTCAACAAACAAGGACAAAATATAGCACTGCGTCTACACACAAGAACAAAAAATATAGCACAGCGCTACCACACAAGGACACAAAAAATAGGACAGCACCAACACACAAGGACAAAATATAGCGCAGCGCCAACACACAAGCACAAAATATATAATAACGCCACCACACAAGGACAAAATAGAGTACTGCGTCAACACACAAGGGCAAAATATAGTAATGCGTCAACACACAAGGATCCAAAATATAGCACAGCGCAAACACACAAGGACAAAAAATAGCACAGCGCCAACAAAAAAGGACAAAATATAGCAGAGCGCCAACACACAAGGCACAATATATCACAGCGCCTACACACACGGACACAAACTATAGCACAGCGCCAACAAAAAAGGACAAAATATAGCACAGAGCGAACACACAAGGACAAAATATAGAACAGAGCCAACACACAAGGGAACAAAATATAGTAATGCGTCACCACACAAGGGCAAAATATAGCACAGCGCAAACACACAAGGACACAATATAGCACAGCGCTATCAAACAAGGACACAAAATATAGCTCAGCGCCAACACACAAGAACAAAAAATATAGCACAGTGCTAACACACAAGGGTAAATTATAGTACTGCGCCAACGCACAAGGACAAAATAAAATACTGCGTCAACACACAAGGGCACAAAATATAGTACTGCGTCAACGCACAAGGACCCAAAATATAGCACACCGCCAACACACAAGGGCACAAAATAGCACTCCGTCAAAACACAACAGTAAAACATGGCCCAGTGCTAACACACAAGGACACAATATAGCACAGCGCTACCACACAAGGACACAACATGGCCCGACGCCAACACACAAGGACAATATATAGCACAGCGCGAACACACAAGGACAAAATGTAGCACAGCGCCAACACACAAGGACAATATATAGCACAACGCCAACACACAAGGACAAAAAATATAGCACAGGGCTAACACACAAGGACAAAATATAGAACAGAGCCAACACACAAGGGAACAAAATATAGCACAGCGTCAACACACAAGAGCACAAAATATAGCGCAGCGCCAACACACAAGCACAAAATATATAATAACGCCACCACACAAGGACAAAATAAAGAACTGCGTCAACACACAAAGACACAAAATATAGCACGCCGCCAACACACAAGGACCAAATATAGCACAGCGCTAACACACAAGGACAGAAAATATAGCACAGTGCCAACACACAAGGACACACAATATATCACAGCGCCTACACACAAGGACACAAAATATAGCACAGCGCCTACAAACAAGGACACAAAATATAGCACAGCGCCAACACACAAGGACAAAATATAGCACAGCGCTAACACACAAGGACACAAAATATAGCACAGCGCCAACACACAAGGGCACAAAATATAGCACAGCGCCAACACACAAGGGCACAAAATATAGCACAGCGCCAACACACAAGGGCACAAAATATAGCACAGCGCCAACACACAAGGACACAAAATATAGCACAGCGCCAACACACAAGGACACAAAATATAGCACAGCGCCAACACACAAGGACAAAATATAGCACAGCGCCAACACACAAGGACAAAATATAGTACAGCGCCAACACACAAGGACACAAAATATAGCACAGCGCCAACACACAAGGACAAAATATAGCACAGCGCCAACACACAAGGACAAAATATAGCACAGCGCCAACACACAAGGACACAAAATATAGTACTGCGCCAACACACAAGGACAAAATAAAGTACTGCGTCAACACACAAGGACACAAAATATGGCACAGTGCTAACACACAAGGACAAAATATAGCACAGCGCCAACACACAAGGACAAAATATAGCACAGCGCCAACACACAAGGACAAAATATAGCACAGCGCCAACACACAAGGACACAAAATATAGTACTGCGCCAACACACAAGGACAAAATAAAGTACTGCGTCAACACACAAGGACACAAAATATGGCACAGTGCTAACACACAAGGACAAAATATAGCACAGCGCCAACACACAAGGACAAAATATAGCACAGCGCCAACACACAAGGACAAAATAAAGTACTGCGTCAACACACAAGGACACAAAATATAGCACAGCGCCAACACACAAGGACAAAATATAGCACAGCGCCAACACACAAGGACAAAATATAGCACAGCGCCAACACACAAGGACACAAAATATAGTACTGCGCCAACACACAAGGACAAAATAAAGTACTGCGTCAACACACAAGGACACAAAATATGGCACAGTGCTAACACACAAGGACAAAATATAGCACAGCGCCAACACACAAGGACAAAATATAGCACAGCGCCAACACACAAGGACAAAATATAGCACAGCGCCAACACACAAGGACACAAAATATAGTACTGCGCCAACACACAAGGACAAAATAAAGTACTGCGTCAACACACAAGGACACAAAATATGGCACAGTGCTAACACACAAGGACAAAATATAGCACAGCGCCAACACACAAGGACAAAATATAGCACAGCGCCAACACACAAGGACAAAATATAGCACAGCGCCAACACACAAGGACAAAATATAGCACAGCGCCAACACACAAGGACACAAAATATAGCACAGCGCCAACACACAAGGACAAAATATAGCACAGCGCCAACACACAAGGACAAAATATAGCACAGCGCCAACACACAAGGACACAAAATATAGCACAGCGCCAACACACAAGGACAAAATATAGCACAGCGCCAACACACAAGGACAAAATATAGCACAGCGCCAACACACAAGGACACAAAATATAGCACAGCGCCAACACACAAGGACAAAATATAGCACAGCGCCAACACACAAGGACAAAATATAGCACAGCGCCAACACACAAGGACACAAAATATAGCACAGCGCCAACACACAAGGACAAAATATAGCACAGCGCCAACACACAAGGACAAAATATAGCACAGCGCCAACACACAAGGACACAAAATATAGCACAGCGCCAACACACAAGGACAAAATATAGCACAGCGCCAACACACAAGGACAAAATATAGCACAGCGCCAACACACAAGGACACAAAATATAGCACAGCGCCAACACACAAGGACAAAATATAGCACAGCGCCAACACACAAGGACAAAATATAGCACAGCGCCAACACACAAGGACACAAAATATAGCACAGCGCCAACACACAAGGACAAAATATAGCACAGCGCCAACACACAAGGACAAAATATAGCACAGCGCCAACACACAAGGACACAAAATATAGCACAGCGCCAACACACAAGGACAAAATATAGCACAGCGCCAACACACAAGGACAAAATATAGCACAGCGCCAACACACAAGGACACAAAATATAGTACAGCGCCAACACACAAGGACAAAATATAGCACAGCGCCAACACACAAGGACAAAATATAGCACAGCGCCAACACACAAGGACACAAAATATAGCACAGCGCCAACACACAAGGACAAAATATAGCACAGCGCCAACACACAAGGACAAAATATAGCACAGCGCCAACACACAAGGACACAAAATATAGTACAGCGCCAACACACAAGGACAAAATATAGCACAGCGCCAACACACAAGGACAAAATATAGCACAGCGCCAACACACAAGGACACAAAATATAGCACAGCGCCAACACACAAGGACAAAATATAGCACAGCGCCAACACACAAGGACAAAATATAGCACAGCGCCAACACACAAGGACACAAAATATAGTACTGCGCCAACACACAAGGACAAAATATAGCACAGCGCCAACACACAAGGACAAAATATAGCACAGCGCCAACACACAAGGACAAAATATAGCACAGCGCCAACACACAAGGACACAAAATATAGTACTGCGCCAACACACAAGGACAAAATAAAGTACTGCGTCAACACACAAGGACACAAAATATAGCACAGCGCCAACACACAAGGACAAAATATAGCACAGCGCCAACACACAAGGACAAAATATAGTACAGCGCCAACACACAAGGACACAATATATAGCACAGCGCCAACACACAAGGACAAAATATAGCACAGCGCCAACACACAAGGACAAAATATAGCACAGCGCCAACACACAAGGACACAAAATATAGTACTGCGCCAACACACAAGGACAAAATAAAGTACTGCGTCAACACACAAGGACACAAAATATAGCACAGTGCCAACACACAAGGACAAAATATAGCACAGCGCCAACACACAAGGACAAAATATAGCACAGCGCCAACACACAAGGACACAAAATATAGTACTGCGCCAACACACAAGGACAAAATAAAGTACTGCGTCAACACACAAGGACACAAAATATAGCACAGTGCTAACACACAAGGACAAAATATAGCACAGCGCCAACACACAAGGACAAAATATAGCACAGCGCCAACACACAAGGACACAAAATATAGCACAGCGCCAACACACAAGGACAAAATATAGCACAGCGCCAACACACAAGGACAAAATATAGCACAGCGCCAACACACAAGGACACAAAATATAGCACAGCGCCAACACACAAGGACAAAATATAGCACAGCGCCAACACACAAGGACAAAATATAGCACAGCGCCAACACACAAGGACACAAAATATAGCACAGCGCCAACACACAAGGACAAAATATAGCACAGCGCCAACACACAAGGACAAAATATAGCACAGCGCCAACACACAAGGACACAAAATATAGCACAGCGCCAACACACAAGGACAAAATATAGCACAGCGCCAACACACAAGGACAAAATATAGCACAGCGCCAACACACAAGGACACAAAATATAGCACAGCGCCAACACACAAGGACAAAATATAGCACAGCGCCAACACACAAGGACAAAATATAGCACAGCGCCAACACACAAGGACACAAAATATAGCACAGCGCCAACACACAAGGACAAAATATAGCACAGCGCCAACACACAAGGACAAAATATAGCACAGCGCCAACACACAAGGACACAAAATATAGCACAGCGCCAACACACAAGGACAAAATATAGCACAGCGCCAACACACAAGGACAAAATATAGCACAGCGCCAACACACAAGGACACAAAATATAGCACAGCGCCAACACACAAGGACAAAATATAGCACAGCGCCAACACACAAGGACAAAATATAGCACAGCGCCAACACACAAGGACACAAAATATAGCACAGCGCCAACACACAAGGACAAAATATAGCACAGCGCCAACACACAAGGACAAAATATAGCACAGCGCCAACACACAAGGACACAAAATATAGCACAGCGCCAACACACAAGGACAAAATATAGCACAGCGCCAACACACAAGGACAAAATATAGCACAGCGCCAACACACAAGGACACAAAATATAGCACAGCGCCAACACACAAGGACAAAATATAGCACAGCGCCAACACACAAGGACAAAATATAGCACAGCGCCAACACACAAGGACACAAAATATAGCACAGCGCCAACACACAAGGACAAAATATAGCACAGCGCCAACACACAAGGACAAAATATAGCACAGCGCCAACACACAAGGACACAAAATATAGCACAGCGCCAACACACAAGGACAAAATATAGCACAGCGCCAACACACAAGGACAAAATATAGCACAGCGCCAACACACAAGGACACAAAATATAGCACAGCGCCAACACACAAGGACAAAATATAGCACAGCGCCAACACACAAGGACAAAATATAGCACAGCGCCAACACACAAGGACACAAAATATAGCACAGCGCCAACACACAAGGACAAAATATAGCACAGCGCCAACACACAAGGACAAAATATAGCACAGCGCCAACACACAAGGACACAAAATATAGCACAGCGCCAACACACAAGGACAAAATATAGCACAGCGCCAACACACAAGGACAAAATATAGCACAGCGCCAACACACAAGGACACAAAATATAGCACAGCGCCAACACACAAGGACAAAATATAGCACAGCGCCAACACACAAGGACAAAATATAGCACAGCGCCAACACACAAGGACACAAAATATAGCACAGCGCCAACACACAAGGACAAAATATAGCACAGCGCCAACACACAAGGACAAAATATAGCACAGCGCCAACACACAAGGACACAAAATATAGCACAGCGCCAACACACAAGGACAAAATATAGCACAGCGCCAACACACAAGGACAAAATATAGCACAGCGCCAACACACAAGGACACAAAATATAGCACAGCGCCAACACACAAGGACAAAATATAGCACAGCGCCAACACACAAGGACAAAATATAGCACAGCGCCAACACACAAGGACACAAAATATAGCACAGCGCCAACACACAAGGACAAAATATAGCACAGCGCCAACACACAAGGACAAAATATAGCACAGCGCCAACACACAAGGACACAAAATATAGCACAGCGCCAACACACAAGGACAAAATATAGCACAGCGCCAACACACAAGGACAAAATATAGCACAGCGCCAACACACAAGGACACAAAATATAGCACAGCGCCAACACACAAGGACAAAATATAGCACAGCGCCAACACACAAGGACAAAATATAGCACAGCGCCAACACACAAGGACACAAAATATAGCACAGCGCCAACACACAAGGACAAAATATAGCACAGCGCCAACACACAAGGACAAAATATAGCACAGCGCCAACACACAAGGACACAAAATATAGCACAGCGCCAACACACAAGGACAAAATATAGCACAGCGCCAACACACAAGGACAAAATATAGCACAGCGCCAACACACAAGGACACAAAATATAGCACAGCGCCAACACACAAGGACAAAATATAGCACAGCGCCAACACACAAGGACAAAATATAGCACAGCGCCAACACACAAGGACACAAAATATAGCACAGCGCCAACACACAAGGACAAAATATAGCACAGCGCCAACACACAAGGACAAAATATAGCACAGCGCCAACACACAAGGACACAAAATATAGCACAGCGCCAACACACAAGGACAAAATATAGCACAGCGCCAACACACAAGGACAAAATATAGCACAGCGCCAACACACAAGGACACAAAATATAGCACAGCGCCAACACACAAGGACAAAATATAGCACAGCGCCAACACACAAGGACAAAATATAGCACAGCGCCAACACACAAGGACACAAAATATAGCACAGCGCCAACACACAAGGACAAAATATAGCACAGCGCCAACACACAAGGGCAAAATATAGTACTGCGTCAACACACAAGGACAAAATATAGCACAGCGCCAACACACAAGGACACAAAATATAGCACAGCGCCAACACACAAGGGCAAAATATAGTACTGCGTCAACACACAAGGACAAAATATAGCACAGCGCCAACACACAAGGGCAAAATATAGCACAGCGTCAAAACATAACAGTAAAATATGGCACAGTGCTAACACACCAGGACAAAATATAGTACTGCGTCAACACACCAGGACACAAAATATAGCACAGCGCCAACACACAAGGACACAAAATATAGTACTGCGTCAACACACAAGGGCACAAAATAGCACACCGTCAAAACACAACAGTAAAATATGGCACAGTGCTAACACACAAGGGTAAAATATAGCACAAAGACAACACATATGGGAAAAAATATACCTCAGAGCCAACATACATTAGCAAAAATATACAAAACTCTAACACACAAGGGCAAAATAGCCTCAGCACATAGGTACAGAAATTTAGCAGTATTAGCACACTTGGACAAAATATATAACACAGCGCCAAGAAGACAAAATAGAAGATAGTGTCAGCATACAAGGAAAAAATATACCCTATCAGCATTCTTAAAGACAAAAATACAACAAAAAGAACTATTCGCCAATTAGATATTTACTGTAAACTGTTAGATGTGATTTTTTTTATTTAAATATTAGCATAAATTCAAAGAGAAATGCCGATCCCATGATTAATATAACTACATGTATATATCTTATAAACATCAAAAACTGAAATATAAAACATAACTATAAAAATGAATAAAAAATCTATCAATATAACAAATAAAATAATATGTAGGACAGACATTGCATCTTTGGAATGATCGAAATGATAACGAAATGTGTAATTGAATTAATGAAACGTTGGTGAAAATAGGAACAAAAGAAATATTTAAAAGGAGAACCGTTTTTTACCCTTCCAGAACACCTGGTCATATTCTTCTTGTAATCTAGGTCAAATCAGTTTAATGTCACGTCCTCAAAGTGGTAACCGGGAGAGTGACAAACAAATCACAAGGAACACTGACGAGCATTATAAAAAACATAAAGTTTATATCGCACAAGGAAATTATTGTTTCTCAGTAAGATCTTAATGACGACAATTTCGTAACTCCACATTTATCATGAAAATCATAATTTCGAATAAACTGCGAATTGTAAACACCGTAGGTGGGGAAGTGGTATGTCACAATCAAGAAAGGGAAAGTTCGCATGCCGTAGTCCCTCCTTACCAATGGTTGAGGTTCTATCTCATTCCCGTCAATATGACGTTGTAATTATCCGATATTTCCGTTTTTTTTAATTTGGAGAGAGTATCATGACCCGGCGATGTTTTTATTTGGAATAAACTCGCTGATCTAATACCTTATGACATTTGAATCGCCGCAAATGATGGCAGATCTGAACGGCAGTTCAAATAGACCAGTTTTGGTAAATGCTGATTCATCGTTAGAGAATATGTATTTAAAAGAATGGTATCGACCTCTACCTCAGCCTCAGTTTAAACTGCCATTGTCTGGTCTATATAATAACGCATCGACCTCTCGAATATTCCGTAATTAATCAAACCTGTTACATGGTGTACCTATATAGCCTGTAACTTTATCTGTTTATGATGGATTACAACTATATACACTGTATTAACTCCGGATCAACTACGTTTATGTTAAGTATGTTTGACACCAGGGAAGACATGGGAACAACATAGGGAAGTAAGGTGTATTACATCCAGAAACCCTGATCACATTACGTGGACACTAGACCTTGTATCCACGACGAAGTCATGAATTAGACATGATGGTGACGGATTCATTAAGTGTAATTAAACATGCAATGCAAATAGGTCGATATCCCTTTAATTATTAAAACGTTCCATTTCGAACTCGGCCGTTTCCTGATAGTGACATTCGGAACATTGTTTGATGCATAGTAACCACAAGGGAAATCCTCAATCGATCAAAGTGATTTCAGTTTGTTTTGATGGCAACCAAAAATAGCTACTAAAAACAGCATGGATATTCTTTTTACTAATTAATTTCAATGATTTGTTGATGTAAAAAAAGAAATAAAGAAAAGAGTAGAAAAACGCTTCAACGGGATTATAATAATAAGTTTCATATCAAGGATACGGATGAGTTGTGCAGAACATTCATTGATAACCGTATCTATGAGCTGTTATGACAGACCCTTTAGTATGTCACTTCTCTCTTCAAACTTATTCTCCCCTACTAAACAGTGATCAAAGGAGGGAATACTCATCTCAGGATCAGCTACAGGCTAGTAACGGGTTATTTAAACATAAATGTTAATTCCGGAAGCGACATGCCTTCCGTGGTACGGTTCAGGGTTATAATGGGGTACTTGCCGTTTCATAATGAATTCGACCAGTTCTTGGCCACTGCTCATAAATAATTTATTTTTCTCGTGATGTTTCTTGATCCTGACTGATTAGACAAGGACAGAAGAAGATTCAGTTCATGAAAACAAACATTGCTTACCTATCTGTGCGGAGGTCGGGAAGATAGTCCCCGCTATCTCCAACAGGAGAAATACCATTCCTGGTAGGGATGCTGAGCCCGGCGCAGTAAACATCTTCATTTTATCGAGTATTTACAGAAAGAAAACACGTCCCACTAAGTGTCTATGAACGCTAAAACCCGTAAAATCATATCCGCTGGTTTAATCGCCACCTCCATCCCACCATGTACTCGGAACACCTGGACCACAACGCCTATTGATTTGTGAGTAGTATCTGATGTCACCGCCTATTCAGGTAGGAGCCAGGTACAGCAGCGCCAGTGATCGCAGGTAGTTCCAGCCTCGCGGGAAAAGGATGGCAGCCATACTCTGCTTACCCACCATAACGCCATAGAATAGATTTCCCAATGAATAAAACGCTTTGGTTATAATGGCTTCTCGGGTCGTCAGTAATTAATATATTGTTATTATTCTATAATGATAATACCCTGTTCTATCGTTATTGCTGGTGTTATATGGTTAACGATTCCCTATGTTACCGTTTTCATCTTCTATGGTTTAGAAAGGAATACCCTCTGGGAGTTTACCTGTACCGATATTGTGCATTGCAGTTTGTTACTTACCTACCACAGCCGTTTCTATTATCATTGTAGTTGTCATACAATAGATTGATATAGATACATTTTTTCATTACAATTAATGTCATCAATATTTAATGTATAGTTTGAAGTTCACGTTACACAGCCATGACCTTTTACTTTGTAGAGTTTCGGTGAATAGTGCGAATCATTGTCGGACATTGTAACTATACCCAGGTTAACCAGTGTACAAGGTTATTCCAATTAGTAGATAACACAGTCGTTGTCTGTATGCAGGTTAATCAATAACTATGGAGACCCCATACAGGGTACAATTTTTTGTAAGACCAAATATTAACTAATCCTTTCTCTGTCCCCCCCGAATATCGGTTAATGCTGCGAATGCGGACCTATCTCGTTTGTATTATATTGTGTGCAACTTCACAAGAACCATTATAACATTCTTAATATATCATTGTTATATTAACTATTTGAATTACATAACAAACTATGTCTTGATAAAATATTGCAATAAACGAAGTTATTGATTATTTGAATATTGATTAGTTCCTGCTTATGGTAATGAGCAATTACTGTTATAGAATTTAAACAGCGTATTAGGGAGGGACTTAATTAAACGTCCCTGTCATCCTAACTCAACAACGAGAAATGCCAGACGGTGTTGGCATGACTGGTAAACACGGACCTTCACCGAGCTGTTAGATTTCCTGTAAATAGTTTGGAATATTTTCAACAAGCTTAACTTCACCGTCCTATATTTCCCCCGACGCACCTAACATCACGTCACTACGGTTTGTTTATAAAACAAACGTACACAAACCAGATAACCAAATGCAAGCCATTTAGACATACTTAATGCAGATGGCACGCGTATCTAAAAATAGATATACCTGCAAAGTCATTTTGGGACAGAGGTAATAGATCAAAATACACAGTCATACAAATACTGGGAAAATTTCACTGTGTATAACGTTAACTTTATTAGAAATCAAAATAACCAATAGACCGCTAGATATTGTCAACACACATGAAATGATGGAGACGTGAAGTAATCTATGGGATCTTCGATCACCGTTTCTGCCATTCGTTTTGTTGTTGTTTTTATTTACTGGATATACCGATAGCATTGACCATTGTTATCAATAGATTTATATATTTGCATGGCATTGTCACTATATAGCCTCTTTGAAAGCTGTGTCGTTGATGGGACTTTAATTACCATGCAGCTCGAGACACAATTCTTAGCGTATTAATACAACACTGACCGGAACTACAATATCCAATGTAAATAAATATGACGGCTGTTGAAATATCGCTGGGCATTGCGAGACTTGACAATGTCATTGTAAATGTATGTGCAAAATAAAAAAAAATAAAAAAAAAAATACTTTTATTACAACAAAAACAAGATGTCTGCATTATCGTACATGCACATCGGTTGAAATCACCAATGCCGGCAATGGAAACAATTTTAAGACTCAGGCAATTTATCAGAAATATCGTCTGTTACACTGCACTGATCAACAGAGTACAAATGTCGGAAATACACATATTCTATAGACCTACTGACACATATGTTACAGACCTACTGATATGAGTCACAGCCCACATACACATTTCAGACATTTGTAACGAACCCCTGTGCTCCGTCGCAAGATCACTCACTTCAAACGCTATCAGTTTCACTCGTCTCGCAGCCACGGTTTCCTCAGTTTCTAACGACATGTCAAATAACGACGCCGTTATAGAATCCACCGACTGTAGTCTGTCAGATTCCCATACAATCAACAAATAAATTCGCGTCTGGATTTTTCACAAAATTAGCAAAGAGAAAAGTTCGAATTAACTTCCAAAAATAACTCCCTTGTGGAGGGCAAGGTCGGATTTACGGTGTTCACTGTGTTTATCCATGCGCGAATTTTGTTCCGGGAAAAATCGAAATAATTTCAAATCTAACTTTCAGCTCAGAGTTCTATTGATAAACTTAAATCACCCTATAGACATATCATACGCAATTGTATTGATACTGAATTGTGGAATACAATTGAAGTGTTTGTTAAAATTTCAAAGTACTACTTTGTTTGCCAATCAGAACGCGACAACACGCTGTTCCAACTATTGAACGAATTTGTGTGGACTGTCGATAAGGCGGGACTTTTTAATTTTACATATAAATTGTAAGTTAAAAAGGAACATAGGAGGCAGAGAAAACGTAAATATAAGTATTGAACTGTTTTTGTATGGTATTACTGATCTATTTGAATGCGAGCGCGTATTATGTCGTTTGCTTGCAAAGCTGTGTCATTCAAATAGATCATAAATACCATACAAAAACAGTTGAATATGCATGTGAAGTGTCAATCCCGTTTACCTGTACCAGCTGAAAAAAAATAGAATACTATTACGTGAATTGATTATGTCAATATATTAGTGGTGTTTTATATTCACCTCAGTTTAAGAGACAAGCTTTAAGCTGTTGACATATTGTACAGTTGCACTCGAATGGTTAGAGTAGCAGTCCATTGCGTTGTTCTAAGTGGTATCTCTTTTGAGTTTGTATGTGTTGAGTTGGTTTAGTTTGTTTTTTAGTATTGTTTAACGTCCTATCAACAGCTATGAGCATTTAATTAATTAAATAATTAATTTTCAATTCAACAGACCCAAGGGTCCACTTACAGAATGGATAGAAACATTACAACACAAGTATAAAATATCACAGTCAGTCATGCATGTAATACACACTAACAGATACTCATATGTAAAACAAAAGGAATTAGTAATAGCAAATATTCTTTAACCGCAAAATCAAGAGAGTTGAAATTACATTGAATCCTGTTTAAAATACTAACTTTCTAACGTTTATTCTACTTCTCTTGCAGTAAAACTGGTTGAAACGAATTGATCGTAGATTAAGACCAGGGACTAAAAAAAACACATTTGCTTGACTAATTATGGACAATCAGAAGCACTATTAACACATTTGTAAAGAAATACACAGTCTAAAAATGCCCGCCTATGTTTGAGGCTAGGAAGATTAAAATCCCTACAAGTGTCAGCGTAAGACATGGAATTGTAGTCAACTTGTGCCTTAAAACAAAAAATTACGCTGGACAACTTAGACCTGGTGAATTAAAGATGTTTGGTAAGGAGACCAGATTTGACAACAGTATTCTAACTGACTCCTGACAAGACTTATATATAAAGACCTTAAAACAGGTATTTGTGTAAAACATGTAAACTTTTACATGTACGTTTTATAAAACCGAGCATTCGCATTGATTTGGAAATAGTACGTTTAATGTGAGTACTAAAACTCATTGAAGAGGTCAGCCAAACACCAAGATCTTTCACACACATTTCATTCTTCAGGTTCTTACCGTTCATAGTGTAATCGAAATTCATACATTTCTTCTTGTTTGTAAAAATGACCTGGCAGCTCTTTTTCACATTCACTTTCATTATCCACACAGTGCCAATCATACACTCTATCACTCTAAGGACGGCCTCCCCTATGTGCAAGATGCATGCGTGTAGTGTATGCGTGTGTTTTGGGAGGTTGCGATATGTTCTGGTTTGTCTCCATGTGATAGTGCGGAACTGATGCCGACTTTTTAGTGCTACCTCACTGAAACATACTGCCGAAGACACCCAGCAGGACACCCCATCCGGTCACATTATACTGACAACGGACGAACCAGGCGTCCCACTCTTAGTACACTGTAGTATCTGTGTTCTATGGACCTGGTGTACACTCCTATACCGAGGCATGTAAATGTTACTTTTTCATCGGAAGTTTCACTTTGCATTGTGGCTAAACATGAACATCAATAATTAATTACTCAACCCGTCTTTGTGTTTTGATGAGTTCGAACGTCGATGAAGGACGACGAAATTCTACTTGTGTTTTACAGATTAAATATATTTCAATGCTTGCACATTGCTTAGAGTCATCATTATAAATCATGATTAACACAGATTTCATCAGAAGTGGAATATAAGTGTTGTTATACTAAACACAAAACAGAACAAGGTTTTACAACAGGGTTTAATATATCTCGTCTAATGTGACTGATATTGATGTAAGATATCGGTCAGCTAATGGAAACCCAAGGAGGAAACAAATGTAAACAACTTTCAAAGTAAAATGTTTCTTATCTCCAGTAGGGAAGCATGAATGACCAGCAAACACTTCTCAACAGACGACCACTCCTGTTGGATGGGACAACACGGAACTACACCACTAGAAATATAAAATCAACAAACGTCCGTTTTCTTTTTTTGTGTGAACTGACAATGTTTTAGTATGTGCGACGTCCACCCAACAAATTACGCGATGAGACAATGTGATGTGAACACAGTACCCGGTACGCGATGAGACAATGTGATATGAACACAGTACCGGGTACGCGATGAGACAATGTGATGTGAACACAGTACCCGGTACGCGATGAGACAATGTGATGTTAACACAGTACCCGGTACGCGATGAGACAATGGGATGTAAACAAAGTACCCGGTACGGGATGAGACAATGTGATGTGAACACAGTACCCGGTACGCGATGAGACAATGTGATGNCGGTACGCGATGAGACAATGTGATGTGAACACAGTACCCGGTACGCGATGAGACAATGTGATGTGAACACAGTACCCGGTACGCGATGAGACAATGCGATGTGAACACAGTACCCGGTACGCGATGAGACAATGGGATGTGAACACAGTCACGGTACGCGATGAGACAATGGGATGTGAACACAGTACCCGGTACGCGATTAGACAATGTGATGTGAACACAGTCACGGTACGCGATGAGACAATGTGATGTGAACACAGTACCCGGTACGCGATGAGACAATGTGATGTGAACACAGTTCCCGGTACGCGATGAGACAATGTGATGTTAACACAGTACCCGGTACGTGATGAGACAATGTGATGTGAACACAGTACCCGGGACGCGATGAGACAATGTGATGTGAACACAGTACCCGGGACGCGATGAGACAATGGGATGTGAACACAGTACCCGGTACGCGACGAGACATTGTGATGTGAACACAGTACCCGGTACGCGACGAGACAATGTGATGTTAACACAGTACCCGGTACGTGATGAGACAATGTGATGTGAACACAGTACCCGGTACGCGACGAGACATTGTGATGTGAACACAGTACCCGGTACGCGACGAGACAATGTGATGTGAACACAGTACCCGGTACGCGATGAGACAATGTGATGTGAACACAGTACCCGGGACGCGATGAGACAATGTGATGTGAACACAGTACCCGGTACGCGATGAGAGAATGTGATGTGAACACAGAACCCGGAAGGCGATGAGACAATGGGATGTGAACAAAGTACCCGGTACGCGATGAGACAATGGGATGTGAACACAGTACCCGGTACGCGACGAGACAATGGGATGTGAACACAGTACCCGGTACGCGACGAGACAATGGGATGTGAACACAGTACCCGGTACGCGACGAGACAATGTGATGTGAACACAGTACCCGGTATGTGATGAGACAATGTGATGTGAACACAGTACGCGGTACGCGATGAGACAATGTGATGTGAACACAGTACGCGGTACGCGATGAGAGAATGTGATGTGAACACAGTACTCGGTACGCGATGAGACAATGTGATGTGAACACAGTACGCGGTACGCGATGAGAGAATGTGATGTGAACACAGTACTCGGTACGAGGACATGCTTCCATACGACTTGACCGATCGATTGACGTGGTTTAAAGTATTTGTTTATGTTATAACCGGGTGTGGGGTGTGGAAGGGTTAGTTTTAGATTCGGTCG
>NW_018404097.1:2205148-2205705 GCF_002113885.1 Mizuhopecten yessoensis
CTTTGTTAAGTGACATATTCAGTTAAATGTTTTGTTTTTTGACATATTTTGTTAAATGCTTTGTTTAGTGACATATTTAGTTAAATGCTTTGTTAAGTGACATTAGTAGTTAAATAAGGTTAGTCTATTATCAATAACTGACCCATGTTTCCTGAATAACCCACAAGAGTAGTTCTCCGTTACTTATCTACTCACAAATATCACTTTTTAACCATGATTGTTGGATATTACCTTATTTTAATATTTTATAGTTACGTATATAAAAATGGTATCGATATAATTTAAAATTTTATCACGTACTCATTTAAAAGCAGTCTGGTCCACAGGCCATGTTTGTATCTAAAGTATATGTGATTTCTTTAGAAGTGCTTTTACCTCAGCATTTAAGCATTTAAAGATAGATAAAATGTACTAATGGAAAAACACCCATATTCAAATGTATACAGTTATAGCGTTTTAATNTTTAATATACGAAAGAAATATGCGTTTTGGGCTAATTAATTTTTGAAGCCAATAATCAACGAGCCTTCATCATATAACGCATGCTCCATTTTGTA
>NW_018404097.1:2206491-2206966 GCF_002113885.1 Mizuhopecten yessoensis
ATTAAATGCTTTGTTTTGTGACATATTTAGTTAAATGCTTTGTTAAGTGACATATTTAGTTAAATGCTTTGTTAAGTGACATACAAATGTACGTAGTTAAATGTTTTGTTTTTTGACATATTTAGTTAAATGCTTTGTTTAGTGACATACGTAGTTAAATGCTTTGTTTAGTGACATATTTATTTAAATGCTTTGTTTAGTGACATATTTAATTAAATGCTTTGTTTAGTGACATATTTAGTTAAATGCTTTGTTTAGTGACATATTTAGTTAAATGCTTTGTTNTGTTTTGTTTAGTGACATATTTTGTTAAATGCTTTGTTTAGTGACATATTTATTTAAATGTTTTGTTTAGTGACATACGTAGTTAAATTCTTTGTCTAGTGACATATTTAGTTAAATGCTTTGTTAAGTGACATACACATGAACGTAGTTAAATGCTTTGTTAAGTGACATTAGTAGTTAAATAAGGTTA
>NW_018404098.1:0-116 GCF_002113885.1 Mizuhopecten yessoensis
TAACTAGCGAACACGTTTTAATTATCATTTAAAAGAACGTTTTAGAAAGAAAGAAATTGTCAGAATATCTAAGATATGTTAAGACCGAATGGCTGGTTACACCTTGTGCGTTCGAT
>NW_018404098.1:3573-4378 GCF_002113885.1 Mizuhopecten yessoensis
TTAGTACAAACGTAACGGTATTGTGATGACAAGAGTGCTTCAGTGCAGAAGTAGGCCTAGTATCGTGGTTGTATTATAATTTCGTAACAGACATTTCAGTGACATTTCAGTGACAATATACAACTGCTTCCTTCAATACACAATAATTAACATCCTGGTTAAAATACGTTCATGCATTATGTAGAGGCAACACACAAATAAGTGATCGAACATTGTTTAACATCATGTGACGGACATTCCAATGACGTACACTGACACAACACAATTGCTATTTAACCACAATTAACGTTCGGATTAAGACAGTGGTGTGCAAATGTACAGCAAACACAGCAATAAGTGACCAGTACACATTCAAGCAACGCAAGAATTTTGGTATAAAGACATATATTCCAAAAATACCCTTCCTGATTTTATTCAAGGTGACCGCCATAAAAAATCTAGATATAGACTGATTGAAGAAACTCTTGTTTTCTGTTTATGTTTTTTAAGTATTTGCAATTCCATTCTTTGCTACATTGTATATAGTTGACACTTTTCTTTGAACACTGTATATAACTAGCGAACACGTTTTAATTATCATTTAAAAGAACGTTGTAGGAAGAAATAAATTGTCAGAATATCTTAGATATGTTAAGACCAAATGGCTGGTTACACCTTGTGCGTTCGATAAAGTTGTTAATTCATTTTTATCGAAGAGAAATACCTGATGAGTGACGCCTCCTTTAATAAGATTAATTTTTTTTTTTTTAATCGATACAAAATGTGTTTTCTTCTATATTTCACGATAGATGTCTTTCTCAAGATT
>NW_018404098.1:8922-9239 GCF_002113885.1 Mizuhopecten yessoensis
TAAGCCCATGGGGAGCTCCCGTTGTCTTGGTAACCAAGAAAGATGGTAGCTTAAAATGTTGTGTTGATTACCGTCAGTTGAATAATGTCACCATAAAGGACTCCTATTCATTACCTCGGATAGATGACTCGCTTGATGCCTTGCGAGGGGCGAAATGGTTCCCGACTTTAGACCTGGTACTGGCAGGTCGAGATGGATGAAAATGACAAAAGTAAGACAGTGGTTGTCACAACAAATGGAGTATTCAACTTAAAAGTGATGCTCTTTGGTCCGTGCAATGCTCCGGTAACTTTTGAAAGATTGATGGAATCTGTAAT
>NW_018404099.1:0-116 GCF_002113885.1 Mizuhopecten yessoensis
TGATCTAAACTACTGTAGTGTGATTGGGATACTGGTGTATACTACGGTAGTGTATGGTGATACTGGTGTACACTACTGTAGTGTATGGTGATACTGATCTATACTACTGTAGTGTA
>NW_018404099.1:2061-2133 GCF_002113885.1 Mizuhopecten yessoensis
CTACTGTAGTGTATAGTGATACTAGTATATACTAATGTAGTGTATGGTGATACTGATCTATACTACTGTAGT